>NC_042289.1:13702604-13776840 GCF_901000725.2 Takifugu rubripes
TGTTCACCAGCGTTCCGCTCACGTTCCGCGTCTTCATGGGAAGAGCCGATCCTGTTCCCAGGAAAACGACTTCGGGGTATTTTTCACCATCTGGGGGAGAATGAAGGGCTGCTCAGAAACTCGCCACAAGTCAACGTTTATATTCCCGTTTCCGGAAGCGTCGCCAGAACCTTCGGCAGCGTCGGACAGGCGGAGCTTCCTGCACGCTTCCACTTCCTGCAGGAAGTTCGGAACCTCTGCGGCTTCCTTCAAAAAGTCGTCTGTGGAACAGGCAGGAATGGCGTCTCTACCAATCAGAGCACAGACAGAGGTGAGGGGGAGGAGCCAGAGAAGAGACACAACTGAAGGGGAGGGGTCAATACAGGGAACTATGAGGGGGAGGGGTCACGGGTGAGGGGGAGGAGCCAGAGAACAGACACAACCGAAGGGGAGGGGTCAATACAGGGAACTATGAGGGGGAGGGGTCACCGTGATGGGTTGTGAGGGGAGGAGTCACAGTGGTGTAGGGGGATGGGTCATTTTGAAGAGGGAGGAGTCACTGTTGCCAGGGGAGGAGTCACTGTTGCCAGGGGAGGAGTCACCGTTGTGAGGGGGAGGGGTCACCGTTGTGAGGGGAGGGGTCACCATTGTGAGGGGAGGAGTCACCATTGTGAGGGGGAGGGGTCACCATTGTCAGAGGGAGGGGTCACCATTATGAGGGGGAGGGGTCACCATTGTCAGAGGGAGGGGTCACCATTGTGAGGGGGAGGAGTCACCATTATGAGGGGGAGGGGTCACCATTGTCAGAGGGAGGGGTCACCATTGTCAGAGGGAGGGGTCACCATTGTCAGAGGGAGGGGTCACCATTATGAGGGGGAGGGGTCACCATTATGAGGGGGAGGGGTCACCATTGTCAGAGGGGGAGGGGTCACCATTATGAGGGGGAGGGGTCACCATTGTCAGAGGGAGGGGTCACCATTGTCAGAGGGAGGGGTCACCATTGTCAGAGGGAGGGGTCACCATTGTCAGAGGGAGGGGTCACCATTATGAGGGGGAGGGGTCACCATTGTGAGGGGGAGGACATGTCAAAGATGGAGAACTCACCTCTGCCACTCCAGCACTGGTCTGAACTGGAACTTCAGGAGACACTCAGCTCGGACGTTGGGAACAGGAAGGGAGGCCTGAGGTTCCTGAGAGGATACAAACAACATCTTAGCTTCGACGCTAGATTCTGACGACCCCCAACGATGCCGATAGAGCCGTCCACCAATCGGGCCGCGGCGTGGACGCGTCACCGTGGCTTTGCAGGTGTGGAGCTGAGGGAAGATCTCCGAGTGGATCATGTTCAGTTGGGCCTGGATCTTGTGGCTCCGGACGTTGTGGGCCGTGCACACGTGTTCGTTCAGGATCAGATGTTCTGTCCTGGATGGAAACCTACAAAAACCGGACCGACGGGTCAAACGGTGGCGTTTCTTCACAAATGCGAACTTCAGGAAGGTCTAACCTCTCCATCCAGGTCTTGTATTGATCCGTGTTCAGGACCCGCTCCGGGGCCACGTGCACCACCAGCGCCGGGGCGTCCTCGGACCCTCCCGTCTGATATCTGGAGGACACCACAGATTAGGACTCAGATGAAAGCTGGGATAACGCGGCGAAGCGTCACCTGCTCAGCCGCTGCTCGCCGCACACGGCCTCCACGAAGGCCTCCGACGGACACTCCACGATGATGAAGACGGGCCCGGGGTCGGTGGGCGTGCACACCTGCTCGGGTCGGATCTGTTCAAACACACAGTCAGCAGACGGAGCGCAGAGCTGCCGGCCAATCAGACGGCGTGATGATGCCGCACCTCCCGGCCCTCGTACGTGATGCTCCTCCCGTTCTTCAAGGCTGCGATGAGCGGCCCGATGGCGGCGGTGCCTCTGGTGGGGAAACAACCGACGATTAATGGACAATAATCAGCCAACCGGACGACTTGTGGGCGGCGCCCCCTGCTGGTTGGCTGCAGGTGAGGCCGCAGGCTCCGCCCCCACTACGCCAGGAAACCGGAGCGTCTGCAGCTTGGTGGGAACACTTACACGGGCAAACCCAGCTCTCTGGCCTGAGGAACCAAAAAGTTTCCTTTCTTGGGGTGAAGCTGCAGCCAGAAGTGGAGAAGACGGTGAGAGAAGGTTCTCCACGGAACCGACCGGCGCCGCGGAGCCGTTTACCTTACAGACGAAGGCCACCACCAGGGACGCGTCGGCCGACCCCACGTTGGCTGAAACATCACACAGCTGTTTGAAACACGTCCGACTCCACTCGGCTCGCTCAGGTCTGCTGGACTCACCTGGACCTCCTGCACGCTGCCTGTGGCTGTCGGGGGAGCGGGGGCCAGAGGGAGAGCCCGGGTCCCTGCCATTTGTCACCTGGCCTGAAGAGAAAGCAGCCTCAGCATCAGGAAGCACTTCCAAGATCCTGGCTGGAGACAACGTGGACTGACCGAATATTGGGACCTGGTGGACGGTCATGGTGTCGTCGGTGTACGCGTCCGCCGTGTACGGCCGCACCGCTGCAATCAGTAATCAATAAAGCAGCCAGACGTTTAAAAAGATCCCCAAACATTTGTCCTGAACCCACCAGGTGCGAATCACAGCTCAGGATGACCACACTTACTCAGAACCAGCCAGAACCAGCCAGAACCCAACCCTGGGGTTCTCAGGCCCACCCTTAACAAGCGTTAGCATTAGCATTAGCAGCATACATACACAGTTTGATGGCTTCCAGAGGTCCAGAGAACGACTTGATGGCGTCCAGGAAGTTTTCCTTGAATAAAAACACAACAAAGGTTGGAGGGTGGAGACAGCGGGGTGGGGGCGCCCCCTGGCGGCGGCGCCGGGAGCGTGCACGTTACTGGCACTGACGACAGAGCAGGTGAAGAACATCTACCAGCTGTGGCGGTCCAGACAGAACACACTCGGGAACTCCGATGTCCTTGAGGGTCAGAATCATCCCTGAAGGGGAAACAATAATTGTTATATTATATATAATTATAATATATTATCATATCAATGATAATTGGTGGTGCTGCTGTCGAAGCCAACAGGATGTTGACAAACCTGACAAACCGCCGACGTTCTGCCAGTTCATTCTGGTCAGGAAGATGTTGTCCAGGTGAGTCGCTTTCAGCCTGTCGGAGGAGTCAAAAGGTCAATGGGGGCTGCTGGCGCCGCGGGGGCCACAGGTGAGCGTCTTACTTGTGTTCCTGCATCAGCCTCTGGGTCCCTTCGCCACAGTTGAACAGATACCTGCAGCAGAGGTCAGAGGTCACGCCGTTTCCATGACAACAGCGCTGATGGGCTGCTCCCTGCTCACCTGTTGAACTCGGAGAAGACGTAGATGGACGCCGGGTTGTCTCTGCTGCCCGCTCCCAGCACCTGCAGGTACACGGTGGACGGTCCGTTCAGGTCCGTCCGTTTGCTCCGGCTCTCCTTGGACTTGATCAGCCGCAGCGGCTCCTTTTTCTTGACCTTCCTCTGTGGCTGCCAACTCTCTGGGCTGGTGCTCGCCATGGTTCGGAAAAGCTGGAAGACAGTCCGGTGGGGGGGGCAGTGACAGCGAGCCGCAGACAGGACTCCGGTGAACGGGAGCGTGAGGAGCTTCAAATGGCCCCTGATCATAATAAACCGGGCGGGAAACCACCAGCACCCCTTCACTCCAGATAAAACAGCCTAGAAAATACTCGGTTAGCCTTTTCTACATCGCCTTTAGCAGAGTTATTTACCTAGAGGACGCTGGAAACACTTTCAGGGGCTCTTTATAGGATGGGCGACACATGTGACTTCTTCTTCCGGCATCTAATGATGACGTAATCTTGCCCTAACGCTCATTGGTCCGCACAGTACTTATGATGTTTGTTAGCCAATCACAGGGGCTGATTGGAGCGAGAAGGCGGGACAAAAGCAAGGGTTTAAATAAACGGCAAAAAAAGGCAAGACTGAAAGTATGAAGCTGTTTTAAAGGGTGTTCAAGCATAATCTAAAGATGACAGATCCTTGTATATTACAAATGTTTGATGGTTCTTGTTGCCAACAGCAACCCCAAACTCCGATCATTCAGTATTATTCATACATCTGATCGTTTCTCTTATTGATCTGCAAACTTGCACTGCTCATGTCAGCTGATCCATCAGGGGCCTGTTGGACTCATGATTGCTCATCTGTTGGTGGACATTTAGTCCAGATCCAATCAAAACAGATTCCCCCCACAAAAATAATCAAGTTTCAGCTGTAGACTCGAAACAAATGATGAGAACAGACCTTTTCTCTTTCCGTTTCTTTATTTATCAGCAGCGATGCCAACAAACAGCATTTAAAGTCCAGAAGTGGCGGTTCTGTTACACTAGTGAGCGCGATGCTGCTCAGACAGGATTCATCCATCATTCTGGTCCTGGTTAATCTTACTGGTTTGATACGTGTTGACGTGTGGAGACCATGACTGTGCATATAAGTGTGTGTGTGTGTGTGTGTGTTCGTGCAGAGAAGAGAAACAGTTTGCTTTAACATTAACATACAGACACGACTGAGATGATCTTTATCATCTCAATATTTTAGAATAATTCTCTGTAACCGCTGAAGGAGACCAAACAAACAGACACGAGGTCTGTTGTTTTAAAGTCTTTTTCTTTTAACATCACAATATTTTCTGCTGCGGAACCGACGTCCTGACATCAGTCCATGTATGTGGGGGAGCTGGGAGACGCCGGCATCTGGTCCAGAAGCCTGCAGACGTAACCGGCGACGTCGACCGAGCGCTCCTCGTACATCTGGATGAACGGATCTTTCTGCAGGCCGGACACAACATTTACATCATAACCACGGCAACAGACGTGGAGGAGAAAATGAGTCATGAAGCGGAGCAGCGGCTCACCAGCAGCTCTTTGTATTTGGGCCTTTTCGATTCGTCCTTGGTGAGGCTGCGAGAACAAAAGGTGCAGTTCGTGATTGTGTCCGGCAGGGGGCAGAATGCCCGGGCGCGTCGTTATTAAAATGAGTTATAAAGTTACAGCACTTCTTCCATAAAACCACAGCGTTCAAATCAAAATGACAAGTGTTAATTCTTCTCTTTTCACTCGGAAGCAAAACCAATTTGGTCATAAATTTGGGAAAATAAAAGAATTCCTCACCATACGTTGACGAAGAAGATGAATTTGGGGGAGAAACGTCTCTCCTCTGAGTTGCTGAGCTGCGGCGGGTCACCTCTCACAACCTGAGTCAGCTGATCAAACACGCTGTTCCACTTCGGGTACGGGAACCGTCCGGTGGCGAGTTCATACTGAAACACCATCAAAGACAGTGAAAACGGGGAGGATCATGCAGACTGGTTGAGCCTCACGGCCAGTTGGAGCCTCACCAGTGTGATTCCTAAACTCCAGACGTCTGAGCGGACGTCGTAACCTTGTCTGGACGCGCTGGGGTCTATTCGCTCAGGCTGAAAGCAAACAAACGGAGATTTGAAACATCACAACATCCAAGACAAAATGGCCCAACAGGAGCTCAGCTGTGGTCGTTCTGCCTCCAGCACCAGAGCTCCGGAGGAACCGTGCTGAGAACTTCTGGATCACAGGTTTTATCGGCTGCAGTACTGCGGTCACACCGGCAGGTGGCGTGCTGGTGACGTCACCACCATCACTGTCGACATGACAGCCATTGCTATCGTCATAGTTACCATCGTCATCAACCACAAGGAGGAGGGGAAGAAACAGAAGAAGAGTAGGAACAGGAAGGAGGAAGAGGAGGAAGAGGAAGATTATCAATAGCAGGAGGGTGAGGAGGGGGAAGGGGGGGAAGAGGAGGGGGAGAAAGAGGAGGGGGAAGAGGAGGGGAGGAAGAGGAGGAGGGGAAGAGCAGGGGGAGGAAGAGGAGGGGGAAGAGGAGGGGGAGGAAGAGGAGGGGGAACAGTGGGAGGGAGAGGAGGAGAAGGGGGAGGGGGAGGAAGAGTATAAACAGCAGGAGGGTGAGGAGGGGGATGGGGGAAGAGGAGGGGGAGAAGAGGAGGGGGAAGAGGAGGGGAGGAAGAGGAGGAGGGGGAAGAGGAGGGGGAGGAAGAGGGGAGGAAGAGGAGGGGGAGGAAGAGGAGGAGGGGGAAGAGGAGGGGGAGAGGAGGGGAAGGAAAAGGAGGAGGGGAAGAGGAGGGGGGAGAGGAGGAGGAAGAGAAGGGGGGGGAAGAGGAGGGGGAGGAAGAGGAGGAGGAGGAAGAGGAGGGGGAAGAGGAGGGAAGGAAAAGGAGGAGGGGGAAGAGGAGGGGGGGAGAGGAGGAGGAAGAGAAGGGGGGGAAGAGGAGGGGGAGGAAGAGGAGGAGGAGGAAGAGGAGGGGGAAGAGGAGGGGTAACAGTGGGAGGGAGAGGAGGAGGAGGGGGAGGGGCAGGAAGAGTATAAACAGCAGGAGGGTGAGGAGGGGGATGGGGGGAGGGGGAGGAAGAGGAGGGGGAGGAAGAGGAGGGGTAACAGTGGGAGGGAGAGGAGGAGGAGGGGGAGGGGCAGGAAGAATATAAACAGCAGGAGGGTGAGGAGGGGGATGGGGGGAGGGGGAGGAAGAGGAGGGGGAACAGGAGGAGGAAGAGTATAAACAGCAGTAGGAAGAGGAGGGGGAGGAAGAGGAGGGGGAAAGAGTCCTTTTCAGTGAGTCTTTCCCTCTTGTGATTGGGCGGATGCTGGAGTGGGCGTGGCTAATACAGACCCCTCCTCAGGTGTTGAGGAGGCTGCAGGAGACACAACCCCTCCTCATCTGCTCATCTTCATCACTACAGCATCTCCTGATGGTTGGGTGAGCTCTAGCCCAGAGGAACCGACCTTTGACCTCTGGGCTCAGCCGACGGGCTGGGAGAGCGTTACGTGGAGGAAGGGGCGGGGCTACTCACGGCCATGTATGGTCGGCAGCCCGCGTCCCTGGTTTTGGCGATGGAGTCCACCAGCTGCCCGCTGATGCCAAAGTCGCACAGCTTGATGTTGCCGTTCCGGTCCAGGAGGATGTTGGACGGCTTGATGTCTGGAGGGGGACAGGACAGAAGCGTGAGGCGGAGCGCCACCGGGAGCGGCGCCACCGGGAGCGGCGCCACCGGGAGCGGCGCCACAATGGGCAGCAGGTGGGCGGAGTCTCACCACGGTGGATGATTTTCAAGTTTTCCTTTAAGTGGTTGAGAGCCTTCACAGTCTGGGAAAGACAGAAGGTGTGAGTGGAGGCGCCGGAGGAGCCGAGACACAAGTCGGCCCGACACTCACCGCTAAGGTTATTTTCCCTAAAATCTCCTCCGGAATCACGTCGTTTAACGAACAGTACACAAATTTGTAAAACTTGTCTAGCGAGGTAGCCATGAGTTCCATGCAGATCCAGCAGTCGCCCTGGAAGACAGAGGACGTGGTGAGGAAGAGGAGGGGGAGGAGGAGGAGGAGGAGGAGGAGGAGGGGGAGGGGGAGGGGGAGGAGGAGGGGGGGGGGGAGGGGGAGGGGGAGGGGGAGGAGGAGGGGGAGGGGGAGGAGGAGGGGGGGGGGGAGGGGGAGGGGGAGGAGGGGGAGGAGGAGGAGGGGGAGGGGGAGGAGGAGGAGGAGCTGCTCCCCGAGGGCCCGCCTCACCTCCCTGAAGAGGGCGCCGTAGAACTGGACGATGTAGGGACAGTCGCTGCTCCTCATCACCACGTCCAGGTCCATCAGCAGCTGCTTCTGCTCCTTCTCGTCCACCGTGGACCGAATCCTCTGCAGGACAAAGCAGCCGAGCCTTCACGCCACGTCACATGGTCAAAACAGGACTGGGGGCGGAGCCCGCAGGTCCGGCCACGCCCACTGGCGAACGTCCCCCGACTCACCTTGACCGCCATAATCTTGATACTGGGCTTGTGCATCATCTTGTTGACGGAGCCGTAGGCCCCGCGGCCGATCTCGCCCAGGTCCTTCAGGTCCTCGGCGGTGAAGTCCCAGTGCTGCTCCGAGATCTTCAGCTTTCCCGACGACTCGATGCTGTGCGTCCTCAGCCGCTCTCTAGGGAAAAGAGGATCAGGCGCTGCGGCGGCTGTTCGGCGGCGCCGGCCCGGCCCGAGACGGCGTTACTCACATGTGCGGGTTCTGGAAGGGCGGGCCCGCCGTGTTCAGCGTGAACCTGGTCATGGGTTTGATCGGAGGGTTGGCAAAGTTCAGCTTCAGGGCTTTACGTTTACCTGTGGGGAGACGGGCAGGAGCGAAGACGTGAGACCTCAGAGGTCGGGCAACATCCTCCACGCCATCGCCGGGGCGAGGCGCCACACGCACGAGGATGCCGCTGGCGGTGGCGAGGAAGGTCAAACATCTCTACGTTTTCTTCCTCTTCCACACGTCAGCAGTTAGCATGTTGCTAAAAGTGCATCAAACACACACGTGCAGGCGCTCTTCAAGGCCAACTGCTTTGATGTCATTGGACTCCGCCCACAAACACAAGAACGTGCTGAGCCTAACGAGCGGGTTAAAGAGGACGACTAACGAGCGAGGGACAAAACAAACCTTCACAATCCTCAGAATTGTTTCAATACAAAAGTGGAGAAAACTATTTTGGGTTAATCACAAATTTTAATTTAGGATAAAAATGTATTTTTTCATTCCTTTTGGTTACGGAGATTCGTTAGCTTGATCGTCAGTTAGCCGACGTTGAAGCGGCGAGAGAGTGGACTGAAACGTTCAGAATTGATTAATCATGCTGGCAGAGGTCAAAGGTCAGAGGTCAGTCTGTGAGGGTCACGGTTCCTCGTACCCGACGGTCAGGAAGAAACGTGGCGCCAGATCAAAGGCACGTCTACGAAGACATCAAAGCAGAGAAGTTGGCCTGGAACAGCGGGAACATGCGAGGAGCGGCGCTCCGGGAGGACCAGCACTGACATCGACCAGGACCAGAACCTCAGCTCTGGAGGCTCCTTTGATCCAGATCAGAACGCTCCGAAACCAACAACTGTAATTTGAGCCTTTGTTCCTTTGATCTCGTCAGTTTGGGTCCTCGTCGGTGCAACGCGGAACAAATGGAGAAAAGGACTAAAAGACGGGATGAGCCCAGATGAAGGTGGAAGGGGGACGCTCACCGTCAGGTCCACCGTTAGCATTGGTGGTTAGCAGCATGAGGACGAGACAGAAGATCAAAGAGCACTTCAGAGATCGGGTTATTGAGCAGAACACACGCTATTGATGACGGGATTATTTTAGCTTCCTCGTGAGGATGAGCAGAGCTGCACGCTAACGTTCTACAGTTGGAGAAGAGGAAGGAAGGTGTGAAGTGATCAGGTTTCACCCTGAACAACAACGGAAGCTTCAGGTCTACGCGCGGGGACGATTTGAGCTCGTGAAGCTGCTGCTCGAGCTTCAGACTCAGAATAAAACATCAGAACTGGGTCGGACCGGTTCGTTCACCTGTTTCGCTCTGACATCTCCAGCAGGTGTTCGAGTCTGCAAATAAAAATACGAGAAAAAGACAAAAAAATCAACCATTTTCGCAGCAGCACAGAGAATAAAAACCATCTGAAGACGGATTAGTTGCGTGTCGCATTAAAGAAGGTCGCATTTCTCAGATTCTGGATTTCCGGCAGGTTTGAGGTCGGATTCGGAATCACGTCTTTCATTTCAAAGACAATCGGGAGTTAAAGGCGCAGAATTCATCTTTACGTTCAATAATCCGATTGTCTGACTGAATTTTGGATGGAGACCGTCAGAAGATGGACACGGACATTAAATCAGTTTTTACTAAAATAGAGAAGGTTTGATGAACTCGGGGAGTTTAATCAAATCTCGAGTTTGCTGCTCTGGACGGTGGAGACGTCGGGAATGTTTGTCTCCGGGGAGTAGCCGGAGCCTCCCACGGCTAACCCGGCTAACATTAACCTTCAGCCCGGGCTGGGACGCAACACTCACCCTGGGGGCTGCTCATGGTGGTGATGTGCTGGGACTGGTGCTGGTGGTTCGCCGCCGGCCCGCTGCCGCTGCTGTTGTGGCCGTTGGGGGATGAAGAGTTGTTGGAACTCGCCATTGTTGCGTGCTTGAATTCCATCAGCAGCGCCGGGCTGCAATGCAGATACGCGGAGATCAAGTTCACCTTCCCACCGTCGCTCCTGCCTCAGCGAGGGCAGCTCCGGGCCGCAACACAGCCGCTTAGCGGGGAGGTTCTGGTTCGATACCAGCGAGATGCGTCGACCTTTCGGAAGCTTCCTCTGCGAACGCTGACGACCACAAACATGCAGCTAAGCTAACGACGCTGGCTAACGGAGCAGCTAACCGTGAAGCTTCCGACCCACAATCAGCTGACAGTGTCAACAGCCGCCCAAGACCGGATGTTGTGGACTTCTCCTTTTACAACAAAACAGGAAGTGGTTGTTGAAATCAAAATGCTGAATTTGAGCATGTTGAAAGGAGCAGGACGACTTATTGAGTTTACAAAAATCCTCTTCCGTTGCTTTAATCGTCTATCCGGTCCAATTATCAAGTTTATTTCAGTAGTGGGTCCGTGTTAAAGGTCAGAAGGGGGATTGTTGGACGATCTGGCTGCGTCACTGACATTGATATGGATTTTTCTTTTGTCAGTGTTCTGCCAAGGCAAATTTTGACCATAGTCCTCTTTGGTTCGAAATGACGTTACAAAAGCCAGAATAAGAGAACCATGCTTTTATTTTGTAGAGAATAGTGGGTCGTTGCACCACCGCCCCGTGGACGCGTTGACGTTTCTGAGGCGCTTGTTTTGCTGTTCGGGGCAGTTTGGTGACGAACCTCTCGCCGTAGCTGTCGGCACCACAGGGAATACCAGCCGAATCAACTGTTAATACTGACATTATAGCATGAAATAGAACATCTACTACTGGCACGTTCCATCTTTTAAATGACACAAAGCCCCAATATGCGAATTAATGCTTCTTTTTCAACGCAATCAATAAATCGGACTGCCCTCTGTGTAATCAAACACACCCTCGCAGTTTCACTGAAAAGAAGGTGGCATTGTTTATCTCATCTGTACGTCGCGCCGGGGTGGGCGGGGTAGTGAAGCTGGACAGAAATGGGAGACCTTTGTCAGAACCAGAGGAGAAAGTTCTGGTTTGCTGTCATCTGGCGGCTCTGTAACTTCTGCATGTCCGTATTCTTTAGCCTGGCCACGTATGTCCAGGTGACGCTTTGATTTACTCTCCAGCTCTTCCAGTGTGTTGCGAGATTATTAACAAAAAGGCTTGTTTGTTTCAGATTAACGACCCTGACGCCGGATTATGGATGGTAAGATTACGCAGATGTGTGTTGTACTTAATTGCGTGTGTGTGTGGTTTGACACGGCAGGTTTCTGTTGCAGGTCGGTTATGGAGTCCCCGCCGTCCTGGCTGGACTGGTCGGATTGAACCCCCACGTGACAGGTGGGATCAATTAAAAGATCGTTTTAATCGATTAGCTGCGGGTATAAGGAGGATTGTTCCTTACTGGCCGAGATGAAACACCTTATCCCAGTTTTCTCCCAGTTTTCACCCTTTTTCAAGCGGTAATAAGGGTTTTTTGTCGTGCACAGCGCCACCCCGTGGCCTGACAGCGATTCTATAGATTAGCAGACTAAATGTATAGAGTCCAGTGTGATGAAATAGTCTCAAGTCTCAATATTTTTATATGTCTCATGAAAATGATCGACGTTTTAATCTAATTGTTTATCTCTGATTTATTTAATCCTGAAATATTTTAGGAAGAAGCTGAGGAAACTATTCATTTTCTATCTTTTATCATCTCTCTTTTATCATCTCTTTGGTGTGAACTCAAATCTGCACCTTGTCTGCCTTTGCTTCTCCTCCCGGCAGAGACTTTGCCCTGGCGGCGTTTATCTGACCTTCACGTGACGCTCTCGGCTGCTGTCGCTGCCATGTTGGCTTGGAGACTTGACAAAGAGCGACTGTCAGAGATGTTCCATCAGGAGGAAGGCAGGTACGGTGTCTGCTGGGACACAGACAGGACAACAGTCACCAGGCGGAGGAGTCTGATTGATCCCTGACACGTTAGAACCAGGTCGTGAGCCAGAACTCGTGGTCGGTGCCACATATGGCGTGAATTCTTCCTCAGTGGTCACGGTGAAACGTGCTCTTCCAGTTTTCTCCTACTTCGACCCAGATGAAGCCTGAATAAGGGTTTCTGAGTTTTAAGTGTTTTAAGTTTCGCTTTTTAGAGAAAAATACTTTTCTTTGTAAACATCATCTGAGTACATTTATTGGATATCTGGGTTTTTACTTTCTTGTTTCTTGTGCGTTTGATTTTTGTTTTAAGGGAATTTTCTGGTCTCTTGTTGACGACTGTTTGGCTTCTCCTGTGTCGCCACTCTGGACGGTAAAATCGCACAAATCCAGGTTTTTAATGTCTTTTTATAGTGTCTGACGCTCCTTCTTCTCTCTCAGGGCTCCAGTCGGGCTCCTCAGAGTGTTGACGGCGGTCGGCATCACAGTTTTCCCCTTCGTCGCCTGGCTGTATTTCCACCTCAACCAGGAGCTGAGGTCAACCTGGCCGACTCACTGTAAAACTGCAATTTAGCCATTAAAACCATCCTGACGGGTCAGTTTGACTGAAAACCAGGAAGCTGCTTAAATAACACTTGTGTAGAATCAGGGAATAAATGAAGCTGTTCGATGGTTCAGGAGACTATGAGCATGTGTGAGAAACTAAAGTTATTGTTATCTGAAAATTAATGTTCATTAAAGGGACAAAATGCACAATAACAAGTCAAAATCATTAAAGATGTGTTTTTTCACATTTTTCAATAATGTATTTTCATAAAATGTTTTGCACAGCAACTTCCGCATTGCGTAATTCTTCGATATCTAGTTTTTTAAATGATCAAAGAGATTTTATATATTTATAATTGTAATGACTGAACGATTTCTTAAATAAAAGGTGAATTTCCATAGATGTTTGATTTGTTTTATTTAACAGAAGCTCAGAACAAACAATCCTCTACAATATTTGGTGTAATTTGGCTTTTTGCTATGTTGTTATAAAACGTCGTCGCTACTTCCTGTTTCCGGGCACGGCCACTTCCGGGTTCCGGTTGCGGCAGCGAACATGTCTCTGCTGTGTCTTTCATTTCAGAGCCAGACCTGCCGGCTGTTTCACAATACCACCAGAATCGTACACCGATGTTGTCGGAACCGAACGGTCCGTCTGACACACGATGGTTTCTGGGCAGGGAGCAGAAAGACTGACGGCACGTTCGGGCACAAAGTTCAGCGTTTCCCGGTAGGTCACAACTGTCATGTGCACCACTCATCCACACAATTATGGACAGGGGGCTTAACGGGGCCTGGTTGCCATACCGACGCCATGTAATGTACCTCTCATTAAAGCTGTTTTCATGGGAAAAGCGGCTTATTTCCTTTTACTGACTGAGTTCGTTTAGCAGGATTTGAGTGAGTGGTCCTCCTGCAGGAGCTCCTGGAGGCTTCAGCAACACGCCAGATGGTTTTCATCCATCCCTCCACCTCCATCATCCAGAGATAAAGCCAAGAAGTCTGGGGTCAGTCACAGAAGTTCCTCTTGGTTGTAAAAGCCTGATTTCACAGACGTTTGAGGGAATATAATCAGACATGTAATGAAAAACGCCTCCTCTAAGATGATCGACTAGTCACATTAAACCAGCAGCCAGATTCAGTGTGTGGGACTTCTCTGTGTCCTCTCTAAAGCCGGTGACCTGGAAATCCTTAGCAATAACGTTTGCGGTGGGCGGGGCTTTGCTCGGCGGCATGAAATACTTCAAGAAGGAAAAGGAAGAACGTGAGTATTAAGTCGGAGGTGATGGAGATGCAGCAGCTCAAAGTGCACTTTTTAATCACATGTACAAATAATTCCCAGTGATTGAAAAAGAACGGACCAAGTCGATGGGACGGCCGGCGCTGGGGGGCCCGTTCTCCCTCATCGACCACAACAACAAACCCAGAAGGAGCGAGGACTTCCTGGGCCAGTGGGTCCTCATCTACTTCGGGTTCACCCACTGTCCGGACATCTGCCCCGAGGAGCTGGAGAAAATGGTGGAGGTGGTGGACGAGATCGGTAAAACCACCAAACCGTGGATGACGACGGCGACGCCGGCGACTTCACTGACTGGTTCTGTTTTCCACAGATAAAATCAAGTCTCTTCCCAACTTGACTCCCATCCTGATCACCATCGATCCTGACAGGGACACCGTGCACGCCATGGCCGAATACGTCAAAGGTAGAACAAAACATCCGAGCTCCCGTGGAAACACCAGCCCTGAACGAGTCTGTCTGATTTTCCAGAGTTTTCCCCAAAGCTGATCGGCCTGACGGGAACGTCGGCTCAGATCGAGCAGGTTTCCAGATCCTACAGAGTTTATTACAGTCAGGGTCCCAAAGACGAGGACAACGATTACATCGTAGGTCGAAGAGCATCTGAAAAGCAAAGCCGACGCCTCAGGTCTTGTTTGCTAACGTGTGCTGCTGCCTTCAGGTGGATCACACCATCATCATGTACCTGGTGGGACCCGACGGACAGTTTGTGGATTATTTTGGACAGAACAAACGGAGCTCGGAGATCAGCGGCGCCATCGCAGCTCACATGAGGAAAGACAGGAAGTCCTGAAAGCAAAACCCTGCACAGTCGGACAAAAGCTGCTGCTGCGACTGGGACGATGTCGTGCTTGTGAAAATCACCAACTTCCTGTCGCATTTCTGCCGTTTGTGCACTTTTTTTCCCCTAATGATAATAAAAAGATCGCTTATTTATCCAACTCGATGAAATCTGGGCTGTATTAAAGATGTTTCCTGCTGACCAGGAGCTGCTTTAGGTTTTCTGTTTCTCGGCTGTAGTTTCCAGAACTTCTCGCCGCCACATTTTATAACGGTTCTGATCAGAGGCGCTCCCGGATGCAGACGCCATCGCTGGAAACAAAGACGTCCCACTTGTTTTCCCAGAAGAGGCCGAGCCGCGTCTGCGGGGCTTCTGACATTTGCGTGGCTCCACCCTCGGTGAGACGGGTTCTCCGGTTACAGTCACGCTAAATGTGGTGCGGAGCGGCACCATGTGTCGTCCATCAACCTCCGGGAGCAGAACTCTGAGGACACCGTAGGCGATAACCTGACAAGGAAGCGGACAGATGAGGCACCTTTGCTGGAGGTTGCTAACCGTAGCAACGAGCCGTCCAAGGTTAGCGAGGACGCCGTCAGCCTTCCCTTTTAGTTCAGTTCGAGCTCATCGAAGTGAGTCTGCACACCGGCGGAGTGCAGCAGGGATCAAATCTCGGCCCATTTGGTTTGAATTATAAAGAGGAAATAAATCTGATATCGACCGCAGAATGAAAAGTTGGAGTTTCCTTTTTTTAACACAGATTTTTAAAGTGATTTGCAAACTTCTGGGGTTCGTTTAATCCAGGGAAAAGTTGTTAGGTTTAGAAGTTCCTCACCCTTTTCTGCTCAGTGTTTTGACCTCAAAGCAGAAGGTTTTGCATTTTAAAGTGATGGATCCCACGAGTCCGAGTGAGACGTTGTGCCGACATCTGTTTGAATCTGGTTAATCCCAGCAGGACTTGGAGGATGAGCAGGTGGTCCCGGTGGTCAGGGTGAAGCTAAAGGTCACGTTACTCAGCAAAGCCACAAAATCCTGTTTTCCTGTCAGAAAACCAAACTTTCACATTAACTTTGTTTCCTTCTGTGTCAGAGTCTCCACAGATGAGCTTCAGAGCGTCTGGATCAGGTGGAGCAGGATGGAAGTCGTGTAAAAATAGTGCTGTAGGATCATCACCTGCCGCCTCTGACATGTTCTTATTACCGTTCCGGGTCTCGTCCCTGAGCTGCTGTGAGATATTGATAATTGACATTCAAATAAGGTGACATTACCCAGTTTGGAAGCTGGGGTTATCTTCAGAGACACATTTGTCAGGATAAAAGGAGCCTCCTCCTCCTGCTGCCTTCACTTTGAGACGTGAAGTCCGCTGACCGACGGCAGAGGTGCTGAAAGTCCTGCAGAATCTGTGGTTTGCTTCCTGCAGTCTGACCTCTGGTAGGTTTCACTGATAACAGGTTCGTCCAGTTTTTGTTGAAGCTGTGCTCCTCACAGTGACCTTCAGGTCCTGACATGAGCAGCGACGCAGAGATGGCCCAGTACGGCCCGGCGGCTGTCTACCTCCGCAAACCTGAGAAGGAGCGTTTGGAGGCCCAGAACCGCCCGTTTGACGCCCGCACAGCCTGTTTTGTCCCCGATGCTAAGGAGCTGTACGTGAAAGGCATCGTGCAGAGCCGAGAGGGCGGCCAGGTCATCGTGAAGACACAAGCTGATGAGGTACGGTGGGACCACCGACCCGAAGCTTCAGCACCTTTACACCTCTCCGGTTCCTCGTGATATGTCCAACTCTCCATTACATTTAATTAGAGAACGACTCATTAGCTGCCTGCTGATCTGCTGGTGCTCCACAGGGCTCAGCTCTGGGCCCGGCTCATGTTCTTCCTTCATGCAGGACAAATGGTGATTGAATATACCTTCGATGTTTTTCTAGACCGTGAAAGTCAAAGAGGAGGACTGTCTCCCAATGAATCCGCCGAAGTACGATAAAATCGAGGACATGGCCATGATGACGCACCTCAACGAGCCGTCGGTGCTGTTTAACCTCAAAGAGCGCTATGCCGCCTGGATGATTTACGTGAGTCTTAGCAGACTTTCTGTGTCTCCCTGCGTCTGAAGCTCATCACGTTCAACCCTGCAGACCTACTCGGGGCTCTTCTGCGCCACCGTCAATCCCTACAAATGGCTGCCGGTCTACGACCCCCAGGTGGTGGCGGCCTACAGAGGGAAGAAGCGGATGGAGGCGCCGCCTCACATCTTCTCTGTTTCTGATAACGCTTATCAAAACATGCTGACAGGTGAGGAGAGATCTGTCACCTCGTTGGCAATTTATTTAGCTTTTAAAAAAACCCGCAGGTTTCTCAGTTAAATGTTAAAGTCAGAGGGACAAAATCCAGTTTCCAAAGAAAAATGACGAGTTTAATGCAACAGGTGAGATGAAAGCACTAAAATAATGACGCTTCTTTTCTTCATCTCTGCGTGACCGTCAGATCGTGAGAACCAGTCTGTCCTGATCACGTGAGCCACCTTTTAACCCAAACACTTGTGAATCAGTGAGAACATGGATTATCCGTTATTGATTGATTGTCTTCAAATGTCTCCCAGCGGAGAATCTGGTGCAGGGAAAACCGTCAACACCAAACGTGTCATCCAGTACTTCGCGACAATCGCGGTTTCTGGTGGCGATAAGAAGGAACAATCTGGTAAAATGCAGGTAAACCCCCCCCCAACTTCTTTAGCATAGAGATTGTTGTTGAGAACCTCCAGTCGCCTGATGAGCCTGGACGTGTTTTCCAGGGGACGCTGGAAGATCAAATCATTTCAGCCAATCCACTGCTGGAGGCTTTTGGGAATGCCAAGACTGTGAGGAACGACAACTCTTCACGCTTTGTGAGTGGGAGACCTTAAAGGACTCGTCTTAGAACACTGTTCTGTCCCTCTGAGAAGATAATATTTCTCTGGAGTTCAGGATTTCAGCCGTTAATCCACCTTTTGTTTGCTTTTGCAACCTCCAGAAGTCCTAAACTTTGTTCTCTTGCAGGGTAAATTCATCAGGATTCACTTCGGAACCACAGGAAAACTGTCGTCCGCTGACATTGAGACCTGTGAGTTTGTTTTCCTCCTTCAGAAAAGCTGATTGTTCCAAGACAACCTCAATAATCCTCACACGTGTCTGACCGCAGACCTGCTGGAGAAGTCCAGAGTCACGTTCCAGCTGTCTGAGGAGAGGAGCTACCATATCTTCTACCAGATTATGACTGGACACAAACCCGAGCTCATAGGTAGGACAAGAACGTTTGGTTGGAAGCTCTTGAGGACCAAAACTACAGTTCTTCTCTTCCTCTCTGCAGAGATGCTTCTCATCACAACCAACCCCTACGACTTCCCCATGATCAGTCAGGGTCAGATCTCCGTGCAGAGCATTGACGACAAAGAGGAGCTGTTGGCCACAGACGTGAGCGGCCTCTTCTGTCACTTCCTGCTTTAACTGGCGCTCTTTAATAGTCGATCCCTCGTGGACAGATGGCCACTGACATCCTGGGCTTCACCAACGAAGAGAAAGTCTCCATCTACAAGCTGACGGGTGCAGTGATGCATTATGGGAACATGAAGTTTAAGCAGAAGCAGCGAGAAGAACAGGCGGAGCCGGACGGCACCGAGGGTGAGATGAACCACTTTCACCGCTTTGCTCTGGTGGAGATGTTCTGAACGAATCTTTGCCGTCTGCCTCTCAGTGGCCGACAAAGTGGCCTTTCTCATGGGCCTGAACTCAGCCGATTTGCTGAAAGGCCTCTGCTACCCTCGAGTCAAAGTGGGGAACGAATATGTGACCAAAGGTCAGACCGTCCCCCAGGTACTGTAAAAAAGAGGCGACGGTGAGAAAATGAGCAGCATGAATACAGAAACATGAAGGAATGTGGATGTGTTACAAGTTATTGGAATCAATAACGTGATTGCAGCTAGATTTATCTGAACCGGATCTGCTTTAGTCCCAAACGTTTCCATGGTGACGAAGGTTTGTCTCAGGTGACCAATGCAGTCGGTGCTCTGGCCAAGTCCGTGTACGAGAAGATGTTCCTATGGATGGTGATCAGGATCAACGAGATGCTGGACACCAAGCAGCCCCGGCAGTTCTTCATCGGAGTGTTGGACATCGCTGGGTTTGAGATATTCGATGTGAGCTTTGCTCCGGCAAACATGCTCGCAAACATCCGCATTTTAGTCTTTAACTGCTTCTTCTGGTCCCAGTTCAACAGCATGGAGCAGCTGTGCATCAATTTCACCAATGAGAAGCTGCAACAGTTTTTCAATCATCACATGTTTGTGTTGGAACAAGAAGAGTACAAGAAGGAGGGGATTGACTGGGAGTTCATCGATTTTGGGATGGATTTAGCCGCCTGCATTGAGCTCATTGAAAAGGTAGGATCCACGCCCGGCATAGTAGCATCTATTTGTGAGCTGCAGATGATAACTGAGATGATTTCAACAGCCAATGGGGATCTTCTCCATCCTGGAAGAGGAGTGCATGTTCCCCAAGGCCACAGACGTTTCCTTTAAGAACAAACTCTACGACCAGCATCTCGGGAAAAACAACGCCTTCCAAAAGCCGAAGGTGGTCAAAGGCAAACCCGAGGCTCACTTCTCTCTGCTTCACTACGCCGGCACGGTCGACTACAACATCTCCGGATGGCTGGAGAAGAACAAGGACCCGCTGAACGAGTCTGTGGTGCAGCTTTACCAGAAGTCTTCCATCAAACTGCTGGCTGTGCTGTATGCTTCGTTCTCCGGTGCAGAAGCAGGTAGAACATTGCAGCCTTGACTCGAAGATTCGCTCCCACCAGGAGCCCACCTGTCACCTTTCTCCTCTGCTTGGTAGACTCGGGTGGAGATGCTGGAGGCAAAGGTGGAAAGAAAGGAGGAAAGAAGAAAAGTGGCTCTTTTCAAACGGTGTCGGCAGTTTTCAGGGTACGAAGCTAAAAGTGTATATTTGGTGACAGATGGGTCAGAATCAGAACTTCAGCTCAGTACTCTCGACCCCTGATGTCCTGCAGGAAAATCTCGGGAAACTGATGACCAACCTGAGGAGCACCCACCCCCACTTTGTGCGTTGCCTGATTCCCAATGAGTCCAAAACTCCAGGTACCACGCGACCCTAACTGTCCAGCAGCAGTTAGACCTGTGTTGCCTGACCTTGACCTCCCTACAGGGATCATGGACAATCACCTGGTCATTCACCAGCTACGCTGCAACGGCGTGCTGGAGGGAATCCGGATCTGTAGGAAGGGCTTCCCCAGCAGGATTCTCTATGCTGACTTCAAGCAAAGGTCACTTATTTACTTCCTTCAACAGTTTTGGAAAAGATCTTTCTGTAACTGGAGGTTTTCTCAGGTCCAACACGAATCAGGAATGTGGAGAGATGTGTTTGTGTCGAGAGGATTAAGGTTCGGATTACGTGTCCTTGTGGTCTTTAAAACAGGTACAGGATCCTGAATGCCAGTGCCATCCCAGAAGGACAGTTCATCGATGGAAAGAAAGCTTCTGAGAAGCTTCTGGGTTCGATCGACGTCGACCACACACAGTACAGATTTGGCTCCACGAAGGTGAGCTTTTATCTTCAAAGCAACACTGTGGTGGACTGGACACAGCAGTTCGGCGTTGTTGCAGGTTTTCTTCAAAGCTGGACTCCTCGGAACTCTGGAGGAGCTGCGAGATGAAAAACTAGCTTCTCTGGTGACCCAGACTCAAGCGCTCTGTCGTGGTTACGTCATGAGGAAAGAATTCAACAATTTAATCGCACGGCGGTAAGTTGAATAGGAAAGTGTCGCCCCAGACGTCCCCAGGACGCGGCAGCTGAAATCGGTCCGTCTCGCAGGGATTGCGTCTGGATTCTGCAGTACAACTTGCGCTCCTTCATGAACGTGAAACATTGGCCGTGGATGAAGCTGTTCTTCAAAATAAAGCCGCTTCTGAAGAGCGCGAAGACTGAAAAGGAGATGGCAACCATGAAGGACGACTTCATCAAGTGTAAGGACGATCTGGCCAAGTCCGAGGCCAAGAGAAAGGAGCTGGAAGAGAAGATGGTCTCTCTTCTGCAGGAGAAAAATAACCTTCTCCTTCAAGTGCAGTCAGTGAGTGTCCCAGTGAAAGAAGCCACCAGACCTGAGAGGTCTCGGACCTTCAGCTTTCTTATCTGTTCTCTTTTGCAGGATTCGGAGAATCTCTGTGATGCTGAAGAGAGGTGTGAAGGCTTGATCAAGAGTAAAATCCAGCTGGAGGCCAAACTCAAAGAGGTGAGCGAGAGGCTGGAGGACGAGGAGGACGTTACAGCCGAGCTGACGGCCAAGAAGCATAAGCTGGAGGATGAATGTTCTGAGCTGAAAAAAGACGTCGATGACCTGGAGATGACGCTGGCTAAAGTGGAGAAGGAGAAACATGCCACGGAGAACAAGGTTGGGGGAGTCTTGGCCGACGGGTTTTCTGTCCGGTGGGTCGTCTTGAATTTTTTTGTGTCTGTCTGCAGATGAAAAATCTAATGGACGAGCTGAGTGGTCAGGATGAGAACATTGGCAAACTGACAAAGGAAAAGAGAGCCCTTCAGGAAGCCCATCAGCAGGTTCTGGATGACCTTCAGGCTGGGGAAGATAAGGTCAACACCTTGACCAAAGCCAAGTCCAAACTGGAACAGCAAGTGAATGACGTGAGTATCTGTTGCTGCCGGGAAGCAATGGCCATGTTTGGCATCTCACATCACTGTTTGATTTGCCACCAAGCTTGAAGGTTCACTGGAGCAGGAGAAGAAGATTCGGATGGACCTGGAGCGAGCCAAGAGGAAGCTGGAGGGAGACCTGAAGATCACTCAGGAGTCTGTGATGGACCTCGAGAATGACAAACAGCAATCTGAGGAGAAGATTAAGAAGTGAGGTCACTTATGCAGATGTGATGTTCTCTTCCATCAGTCTGCATCAGCCTTTGAGAGAAGCAGCACGCTAGCAGCACGCCGATCACCGATGACGTCGCATCTTCTGACGTCATTTGTCTTCTTGTTCCAGGAAAGAATTTGAGAACAATCAGCTGCTGAGCAAGATCGCAGATGAGCAGGCGATGAACAACCAGCTTCAGAAGAAGATGAAGGAGCTTCATGTACCCACATCAAAGTGCTCCCTTTAACTCCCAACATTTCTGTCGTGATGCTAAAATCCTCGTTTGCAGGCTCGCATTGAGGAGCTGGAGGAGGAAGTCGAGGCCGAGCGAGCCGTCCGTGCGAAGATCGAGAAGCAACGTTCCGACCTTCTGCGAGAGATCGAGGAGATCAGTGAGCGTCTGGAGGAGGCTGGAGGAGCCACCACCGCTCAGGTCGAGATAAACAAGAGGAGGGAAGCCGAGTTCCTGAAGCTGCGACGCGACCTGGAGGAGTCGACGCTGCACCACGAGGCCACAACCGCTGCGCTGCGCAAGAAGCACGCGGACAGCATGGCGGAGCTGGGCGAGCAGGTGGACAACCTCCAGAGGATCAGGCAGAAGCTGGAGAAGGAGAAGAGTGAGCTGAAAATGGAGATCGACGACTTGAGCATTAACATGGAAAACGTCGCAAAAGCCAAAGTGAGAAGTCCGAGTGTGAAGTAAAAAGGTTACCGATCCATTCAATCACACGTCACGCGTGTTTTAGGTCAACCTGGAGAAGATGTGTCGCTCACTGGAAGATCAGCAGATGGAGCTGAAGACCAAGAACGATGAACACATGCGTCAACTTACAGATGTGATCAATCAGAGGGCTCGCTTCCAAACTGAAAACGGTACTTTAGAGACATTCTGTTGATTCCACCTGATAAACATCATTTAATGCAATGTTAACTAGCACAAATACAGTTTTTTCATATTTAATTCTCCATTTTTGCCCCTTTGTAGCCGAATTTTCTCGACAAATGGAGGAACGAGAAAGCCTCATCTCCCAGCTGACGAGAGGGAAGCAGGGATTCACCACACAAATCGATGAGTTGAAAAGGCTCATTGATGAGGAGTCAAAGGTAATAACAGCCCACTTCCTGTCAGGGTGCTGAGGCCACCTGGCCCCCAGCTTCTGGATTTACACCTCTTGTTGTTGGGACAGGCGAAGAACGCCCTGGCTCACAGTTTGCAGTCGGCCAGACACGACTGCGATTTGCTTCGTGAGCAGTTTGAGGAGGAACAGGAGGCCAAAGCTGAGCTGCAGCGGAGTCTGTCCAAGGCCAACAGCGAGGTGGCGCTGTGGAGGAACAAGTACGAGACGGACGCCATCCAGCGCACCGAGGAGCTCGAGGAGGCCAAGTACTGATGGCATAATGACATTAAACGAGGTGAATTTCAGCTGTGGTGCTTCTACGTTGTTATTATTGAGTACGTTCTCAACAGGAAGAAGCTGGCTCAGCGTCTCCAGGAGGCTGAGGAGCAGATCGAAGCCGTGAACTCCAAGTGCGCCTCGCTGGAGAAGACCAAACAGCGTCTCCAGAGCGAGATGGAGGATCTCATGGTGGACATGGAGAAATCCAACAGCATGGCCGCCAGTTTGGACAAGAGACAGAGAACCTTTGATAAGGTCAACTGTCAGAACCTCTCCCTCTTTAAGTGTGAGATACTTCTGGCTGATGCTCCTGTGATTCCAGATCCAGGCTGAGTGGAAGCAAAAGTATGAAGAGTCGCAGGCGGAGCTCGAGAGTTTGCAGAAAGAATCTCGATCTCTGAATACCGAACTTTTCAAACTGAAGAATTCATATGAAGAAGCTCTGGATCACTTGGAGACCATGAAAAGAGAAAATAAAAACCTGCAACGTAAGTGAAAGTCCATTAGATCAGCACCGTCGACGCTATTCTGAGACTAAAGTCAGCCTGATGTTTCAGAGGAGGTGTCAGACCTGACAGAGCAAGTCGGTGAGAGCGGAAAGACGATTCACGAACTGGAGAAGTTCAAGAAGCAGGCAGAGACCGAAAAATATGAGATGCAAACGTCACTGGAGGAGGCAGAGGTACAGAAAAGTAGAGCCAAATGATGCTGAAACCAAAGTACAAATGAGTTACTCAGACGTCTCTGCAGGCTTCCGTGGAGCAAGAGGAGTCAAAGATCCTGCGAGTGCAGATGGAGTTCAACCAGGTCAAGGCTGAAATCGACAGGAAGTTGGCAGAAAAAGACGAGGAAATGGATCAGATGAAGAGGAACCACCAGAGGGTGATGGAGTCCATCCAGGCCACTCTGGACGCTGAGGTCCGGAGCAGGAACGATGCCCTGAGGGTGAAGAAGAAGATGGAGTGTGACCTGAATGAGATGGAGATTCAGATGAGCCACGCCAACAGGCAGGCAGCTGAGGCCCAGAAACAGCTGAGGAACATCCAGGGACAGCTGAAGGTGCGTGAGACTGGGATTAGCATTAGCACATTTCAGCTAACAGTCGTCTTGTCTTATCACTCAGCTGTAGCATTGAGGTTTTTAGCTCCCAGGATCTAAATGAACCACAAGGACAAGTATCAGCAGCAGACAGAAGCCACTGGTTGGGTGGACAGAAGCCTTTTAAACATCTCTGAAACTCTCCTCAGGATGCCCAAATTCACCTGGATGACTCCACAAGGGGGCAGGATGACATGAAGGAGCAGGTGGCCATGATGGAACGCAGGACAGCTTTGTTGCAGGCTGAGGTTGAAGAGCTTCGCGCAGCGGTGGAGCAGACGGAGCGCAGCCGGAAACTGGCTGAGCAGGAACTGGTGGACGCCAGCGAGCGGGCGGGTCTGCTGCACTCGCAGGTCGGTAGAGTCGCCAAGTTCTTTATCGTAAGGTGACAGTCTAACCTGAAAACATGTCTCTAAACTCAGAACACCAGTCTCCTCAACACCAAGAAGAAGCTGGAGTCTGATATAACGCAGCTTCACTCTGAGATTGAGGAGGCTCTTCAGGAGGCCAGAAACGTAGAGGAGAAAGCCAAGAAGGCCATCACCGACGTGAGTGGCCCTCAGCATGGTCTTCATCCCCATAACAAAGGACATTTAACGCTCCTCCTGTGGCTCCTCCAGGCCGCCATGATGGCTGAGGAGCTGAGGAAAGAGCAGGACACCAGTGCAAATCTGGAGAGGATGAAGAAGAACCTGGAGGCCATCGTCAAGGACCTGCAGCATCGCTTGGATGAGGCAGAAAACTTGGCCATGAAAGGGGGAAAAAAACAGCTTCAGAAATTGGAGGCCAGAGTTCGTATGAATGAACGTTAAAACAGGAAGTGGGTATTTTACAGGTGAGCAACTGTTCCTGTTCCTGTGGTTCCTGCAGGTCCGAGAGCTGGAAACTGAGCTCGAAGCGGAGCAGAAACGTTGTTCAGAGGCGGTCAAAGGCGTACGCAAATATGAGAGGAAGGTCAAAGAGCTGACTTATCAGGTGACCCGTGACTCTCGTCTCCTTTTTATTGTCTGAACTGACCGACTGAAGACGTTCTTCCCATCGTTCAGTCTGACGAAGACAAGAAAAACAACATCCGTCTGCAAGATTTGGTGGACAAACTTCAGAACAAGATGAAGATCTACAAGCGACAGGCCGAAGAAGCCGTGAGTGAAGTTTGACCTGCAGGACGCTGCTGAAGATCCGACCTGATCTGCCTGATTTTGACTGACTGACTGGTTGCTCTGCAGGAGGAGCAGAGTAACGTCCACGCCAGCCGATTCAGGAAGGTCCAGCACGACCTGGAGGAAGCTGAGGAGAGAGCCGACACGGCTGAGTCGCTGGCCAACAGGATGAGAGCCAAGAGTCGTGAGATCGGGTCCAAGGTAGGACAGGTGGCTGATATGGTGATGATGATGATGATGATGGTGGTGATGATGATGGTGATGATGATGATGGTGATGATGATGATGGTGATGATGATGGGGATGATGGTGATGATGGTGATGATGATGACATCAGTGATCACAGCTGATCCATCAACTTTGGTGTGTTTTCCAGGCTCAGGACGGTAAAGTGGAGTAGCTGAAACTGGACCCTGGAGGAGGAAACAAACATTATGTTTAGCGTTAGCATTAGCGGTTAGCGCTGCTGCCTCATAGTGAGACGGTTTGACCTTTGGTTCTGTGTGTTCCAGCTTCCCTCCCATATTTTAAGTTCACAAACATTTCTTTGATTGGAGACTCTAAACTGGCCCTTTGGTGGGAGTGTGTCCAGTTTAATTTAACATCAGCAGACTGATCAAAACAGGTTAATGTGTTTGATGTTCCTATATTTCTGTTTCCAGAACATTGACATCAGATATTCATGAATAAATATCTCCTGCTCTCACTACTGTCTGAGTTGTGAATGTTTGTTTTATGTTAAGTTGCTCTGAGCTGATTAAACAGAAAGTTTTCCTGGTATAATTTTCCTTTATAAAGTGCAGAGGTTGACCAGCAGGTGGAGCTGTGGCCAGAGATCTCAGATACGTTCTCGTCGTAATCAACCTCCGTCCTGCAGGGGGCGCTACAGGTGTCAAACCTCTCGAGACGTTAAGACACGTGAAGACGCTGGACATTTGACCCAGTCGATCAATGCAAGTCTAGATTTGTTGACAGGTTAAAGACAAACATCAAAGCTCGATGCCGTCACAAAACAACAAAGGTTCTCCAGCGTGAACAGGAACACTGAGAGAACCATGAAAACAGACGTCCCAGACGTTCTCATCGTTCAGTCTGACACGGACAAAAAACAACATCTGGCTGCAGGATTTGGTGGACAAACTCCAGAACAGGATGAAGGTCTAGAAGGGACAGGCAGAAGAACCAGGACCAGGATGGGAACTCACGGGGACACTTTCAGACACTTTTGTGTTCTACAGCTGCTGTGGGAGGATGTGGGTTGGTGAAGGTTCTGGTCTGGGTCTTTGTGTGTCCTCCAGCCGTCCTGAAGATCCTGCAGGATCCAGACCTGATAGCCGCGCTGCGCTAACAGGAAGTTATCACTTCACTCGACACTGTATTTATATATTTTTATATATTTACCGTTACAGCAGCATCAGCAGCTGTGACCAGGAATGGAGGAGAAAACCAGTGAGGAGGAGAAAACCAGTGAGAGGAGGAGAAAACCAGAGAGAGGAGCAGAAAACCAGTGAGGAGCAGAAAACCAGTGAGAGGAGCAGAAAACCAGTGAGGAGGAGAAAACCAGTGAGGAGGAGAAAACCAGTGAGAGGAGGAGAAAACCAGTGAGAGGAGAAAACCAGTGAGGAGGAGAAAACCAGTGAGGAGGAGAAAACCAGTAAGGAGGAGAAAACCAGTGAGGAGTAGAAAACCAGTGAGGAGGAGAAAACCAGTGAGAGGAGGAGAAAACCAGTGAGGAGGAGAAAACCAGTGAGGAGGAGAAAACCAGTGAGGAGGAGAAAACCAGTGAGAGGAGGGAAAAACCAGAGATATTTATATATATTCATGTTTTCCGATGTTGAAATCTCAAATATTTCCAACTTTAACCTGATATTTTGTTAGAAGCCAGATTCTCTTTGGCTTCTGTGATGATCTGAAGTTTTTACTCATCACGGAGCCTCTGATGACACGAACTGGTCTTTAACTGGTCTTTAACTGGTCCTTATTGGGGCCACACGTGTGCCAAGTGTCAGCAGACTGCAGGGCGGCTGGCGTCTCTGTGGGCGTGGCTCCCGTTAGCATTAGCATTAGCATTAGCAGTGATGATGTGAGAGCGCTGATGGAGGAGACAGCAGAGCTGTGTTAGCTCTGTGGTTTAGCCACAGCTGCGCATGTTGTTGTTGTTGTTTACTGATGATGCCTCGGTGATCGTGTTCTCTAACGTCTGATGGTTCCCAGCAGACGTGATTCTGGGAGCAAGCGGAATCTTTCTGTTTCCATGATGAAAGCTGCTGTCCTGCTGCTCTGATGAAACTGGGCCAAGACCAGTTCCACGCCAGCACACGTGACTCTTGGATCCAGTCAGACCTGGACGAGCCCGTTCACCATCACACGTCCGGCGGTCAGGACAGATGGACGGCTGAGATCTGGGATCTTTGTACTAAAGACACCGGTCCGGACGGTTGGGACTCACACTGGGAACACCGGGTGTCTGGACCTGGACGTGCTGGGATTGTGCCGGTCGCCATGTTCTGCACGACGAAGGTGAGAACCTGTTTGGAAGCTTGAGGCTGGCGGAGCAGGTTGCAGGTGTGGGGTCAGGTGTCATGTTTACTGTCAGGACTTCCTGTCGACAACGACAACGACACGTTTCCAGTCTCAACCACTGGAAACGTTTTCTCTGCTCGTCGTCATGGCGCCGCTGACACGCCGCCCCCGCTCCCTCCTCCCTAACCTCCCTGGGGAAGGAGGAGTGGCCGACATCTTGTAAATAAACCCTCCTTCAGCTTTACTTCCTGTTAGGGGAGGGAGGACGGGACGAGGGGGCGAGAGGAGAGGTCCAACAGAACCAGGAAGAAACTCCCTGAATCTGCGTTAGAGCGATTTTCCTCCTTCCTGAGAGGATCCGGAACTGATCCAAGGTTCTTCTGTAAGTTCTGGTCCATCAGATATTCTGGCTTCTTCAGGTGGGAGCTCAGCTCTAAAGTCCCATTGAATGCAGATGTGAATAGAGCAGCGGTGGGGGGAGTCACAGCCCCCCCACCGAACACTGAAGCCCTGCTCCTCCCCCTCCCCCTCCCCCTCCCCCCAACAACACGACTACGCTCGCTCGCTCCGGCAGAGGAGAGAGAGCGAGGCTTTCCCACCACAGAGACGCAGGAGGTGGCGAGAGGGAGATGATGATGATGGAGGCGAGCTTTGACACCGAGGAGAGTTTTGACGATCCCTCCTGTCTCGCCCCACAGCCCCCCGGCTCGGTGTCCCCCGCCAAGAGGCAGATCAGGGAGGTCAAGGAGACCAAGATCACGGTGAGTGAGGTCTTCTGCTGCTGCTGCTGTGCTCCTCCAAGTTCCTGTGTGTCTCCGTCCTCATCTGTTGACATCACGCTCGACTGTAGCCTCGTAGCGCCAGGGGGAGTGTGTGTGTGTGTGTGGGGTGTGTGTGTGTGTGTGTGGGGTGTGTGTGTGTGTGTGTGTGTATGTGGGGGGGGGGACCAAACGCAATCTCAGTCCACATCTGTTGTTCACATCATCTCACTGGTGTTGATGCTCATCGTGGATAAAGTAGCTCTTACGTAATTCTTCCCAGTTTGGGGGTGGGGGGGGTGGGGGGGGTCCAGGTTGTTGACCCGCTGCAGCCGCCACTGCCGTCAACAGTACGGGGGGGGGGGGGGGGGGGTCTGCCAGAGTCGATGGTGAGACATGCAGCAAGTCCAGTTTCCATGGTGACAATAGAAGTGATGAAAGAAGAAGTGATGAAAAGGAGAAACAACAGATTCTGCTTTATTTCACTGGTCTATTTATAATCCGAGTGTCTGACAGAGAAAAAGTGTCCGGAATTTCAAGGGAAAACACGTTTAGCTGTTGACGGGATAAAATCAGCTGGAATCCCGAATGTGGGACTGAGTGATGAAGACGTCCTGGCGACTCGGGTCCAGGTCATCCAAAAAGACGCTGGCGTGATGATGTCATCAAGCGTGGATGATGGACAGAATCAGTGATGACTGAATCAGCGGCCCAAGATCGGAGCTCGGCCATGATGGATCCACCATCGTTCCGACTGTTGCTGTCCAACAAAGGGGAGAAGATCCCAAACCTCAGGTGAGCGCAGGAGCTGCGTCTGGCGTCAGGAGGCCACAGAGGTGCCTGTTTATCGCTCCTCATGTTACACAACCGTACTCTACTCTCCTGTTGTCATGGAGACCAGCACACATCCACGGCTGCGGGGAGAAATGGACCCCGGTAGGAAGTCAGGCGGTGGAGACCGCCACCTTGTTTTCACCTTCATCCTCAGCCGTCACACGTTCCTCCCTGATTAAACATTCATTTACCTGTTGCTACAGCCAGACGCTCGTTAGGACCCGACCAGGAGCTCCGATTGGTTCCTGAGGAGGAGAAACAAAGCACAGAACCATCGGCCACCATGGCGAGTCTCAGACTGTTGTGGGTGGGGGAGGGGCGGTAATTTGTTGCCTAGCAACAGCAGCAGAGCGTTCTACAGTGTGATCAGCTGGAACAGGAGAAAAGACGAGTTTTAGAATTAGGAGAGTCGGAACAAAAGACCTCCAGAGCCTGTGTGTGTGTGTGTGTGTGTGTGAGAGTGTGTGTGTGTGCGTGAGAGTGTGTGAGAGCGGGTGTGTTTGTCTGTGTGTGTGTGTGTGTGTGTGTGTGTGTGTGTGAGAGTGTGTGTGTGTGTGTGTGTGTGTGTGTGAGAGTGTGTGCGTGAGAGTGTGTGTGTTTGTCTGTGTGTGTGTTTGTGAGAGTGTGTGCGTGAGAGTGTGTGTGTTTGTCTGTGTGTGTGTGTGTGTCTCTGTGTGTGTCTGTGTGTGTGTGTAAGTGTGTGTGTGAGTGTGTCTGTGTCTGTGTGTGTGTGTTTGTCTGTGTATGTATCTGTGTGTGTGTGTGTGGGGGGGGTGTAAGTGTGTGTCTGTGTGTGTGTGAGAATGTGTGTGTGTGTGTATCTGTGTGTGTGTGTGTGTGTGTGTAAGTGTATGTGTGTGTTTGTGTGTGTGGGAGTGTGTGTCTGTGTGTGTGTGTGAGTGTGTGTCTCAGTGAGTGTGTCTCAGTGTGTGTGTGTCTCAGTGTGTGTGTGTCTCAGTGTGTGTGTGTCTCAGTGAGTGTGTGTCTCAGTGAGTGTGTCTCAGTGAGTGTGTGTCTCAGTGTGTGTGTGTCTCAGTGAGTGTGTGTCTCAGTGTGTGTGTGTCTCAGTGAGTGTGTCTCAGTGAGTGTGTGTCTCAGTGTGTGTGTGTCTCAGTGAGTGTGTGTCTCAGTGTGTGTGTCTCAGTGAGTGTGTGTCTCAGTGAGTGTGTGTCTCAGTGAGTGTGTGTCTCAGTGTGTGTGTGTGTGTCTCAGTGAGTGTGTGTCTCAGTGAGTGTGTGTCTCAGTGAGTGTGTGTCACCTTCAGCCCAGCGGCTTCAGTCTCATCCTGCTACTGAAGCAGCCATAAAGCAGAAGTCGCCTCGGGGTCGTCATGGAGATAAATGTGCTCATTTTGCTTCTGGGTGTGAGAGGAACATAAACATCAGCCATTATGGATTTGGGGGGAAACAATCAGTGAGATCTCTGAGGCAGAAAATGCAGCGTGGCAGTAAACCAGCGTCTCCTGGGTGTGTAGCCGAGCTTCACCTCTGGACTCTTACGCAACAGCAGCATTGCTCATCTGCTCTGAAGTTGGTGGAATCAGAGAGGAAGAGGTCAGCTCTACACTCAGCTACACACAGCTACACACTGCTACACACAGCTACACACAGCTACACACTGCTACACACAGCTACACACAGCTACACTCAGCTACACACAGCTACACACTGCTACACTCAGCTACACACAGCTACACTCAGCTACACACAGCTACGCTCAGCTACACACAGCGACACACAGCTACACACTGCTACACTCAGCTACACACAGCTACACACAGCTGCACACTGCTACACCCAGCTACACACTGCTACACACAGCAACACACACCTACACACTGCTACACTCAGCTACACACAGCTACACACAGCTGCACACTGCTACACTCAGCTACACACAGCAACACACAGCTACACACTGCTACACTCAGCTACACACAGCTACACACAGCTACACACAGCTACACACTGCTACACTCAGCTACACACAGCGACACTCAGCTACACACTGCTACACTCAGCTACACACTGCTACACACAGCAGCACTCAGCTACACACTGCTACACACAGCTACACACTGCTACACTCAGCTACACTCAGCTACACTCAGCTACACTCAGCTACACACAGCTACACACTGCTACACACAGCTACACTCAGCTACACACTGCTACACACAGCTACACTCAGCTACACACAGCTACACACAGCTACACACAGCTACACACCGCTACACACAGCTACACACAGCTACACACTGCTACACACAGCTACACACAGCTACATGCTGTGGGCGCTCCGTGGCTCTGTTGTCTCCAGGATGGATGAGGTAGTTTGTTCAGTTGCTGGAATCCTCTGGGACGATTCCCTGAAGGATTCACCTCTATGGACCCACACGAGTCCTTCACAGCATCTGTGGCTGCTCAGTGATCTGAGGAACAGAGAGGAACGGGACCTCAGGGTTCATCATGGGTCCTCAGGGTTCATCAAGGGTCCTCAGGGTTCATCAAGGGTCCTCATGGTTCATCAAGGGTCCTCATGGTTCATCATGGGTCCTCAGGGTTCATCAAGGGTCCTCAGGGTTCATCAAGGGTCCTCAGGGTTCATCAAGGGTCCTCAGGGTTCATCAAGGGTACCTGTTGACGACTTCTTCACATTGTGTGTTGACGTGTGACATTAAAGACCTTTACTTTAGTTCTTCCTGTTTCCTGTTTGTTTCCCTTCAGATCAATTGTGTGACGTTTCCTCTGCCTGGAGAAGGTCCAGAGCAGCAGCTGCTGAAGCCCAACGAATGGAGCTACTGTGATTACTTCTGGGTGAGTTCTGGATGGATGGAGGGAGGGAGGGAGGGAGGGATGGATGGATGGATGATGGATGGATGGATGGATGATAGATGGATGGATGGATGATAGATGGATGGATGGATGGATGGAGGAAGGGAGGGATGGATGGATGGATGGATGGATGGATGGATGGATGGAGGGAGGGATGGATGGATGGATGGATGGGTGGATGTAGGGGTGGAGGGATGGATGATGGATGGATGGATGGATGGATGGATGGAGGGGTGGGTGGATGGATGGATGGATGGATGGATGGATGGATGGATGGGTGGATGGATGGAGGGAGGGGTGGATGGATGGATGGATGGATGGGTGGATGGGTGGATGGATGGAGGGATGGATGGATGGATGATGGATGGATGGATGGAGGGGTGGATGGATGGAGGGATGGATGGATGGATGATGGATGGATGGATGGAGGGGTGGATGGATGGATGGAGGGAGGGATGGATGGATGGATGGAGGGATGGATGGATGATGGATGGATGGATGGATGGAGGGGTGGATGGATGGATGGATGGAGGGATGGATGGATGATGGATGATGGATGGGTGGATGGAGGGGTGGATGGATGGATGGATGGGTGGATGGATGGATGGATGGATGGATAGAGGGATGGATGGATGGATGATGGATGGATGGAGGGGTGGGTCTTCAGGGGGGTTCCTGGTCAGACTCCTTCTTGATGATCTTCTCTCCTCAGACGGACAGGAAGGACCCTCAGGGGACGTCAGTGGCTGGTTTTGAGTTCCTGCTGCAGAAGCAGCTGAAGAGTAAACAGATGCAGAAGGAGATGGCGGAGTTCTTCCACGAGAGGTGAGACGGGTTCTACTGACGGGTTCTACTAACGGGTTCTTCTGACGGGTTCTACTGACGGGTTCTACTGACGGGTTCTACTGACGGGTTCTGCTGACAGGTTCTACTGACGGGTTCTACTGATGGGTTCTACTGACAGGTTCTACTAACGGGTTCTACTGACGGGTTCTACTGACAGGTTCTACTGACGGGTTCTTCTGACGGGTTCTGCTGACGGGTTCTACTGACGGGTTCTTCTGACGGGTTCTACTAACGGGTTCTACTGACGGGTTCTGCTGACGGGTTCTACTGACGGGTTCTACTGACAGGTTCTACTGACGGGTTCTTCTGACGGGTTCTGCTGACGGGTTCTATTGACGGGTTCTTCTGGCAGGTTCTACTAACGGGTTCTACTGACGGGTTCTGCTGACGGGTTCTACTGACGGGTTCTACTGACAGGTTCTACTGACGGGTTCTACTGACAGGTTCTACTGGCAGGTTCTACTGACAGTTTCTACTGACGGATTCTACTGACAGGTTCTACTGACGGGTTCTGCTGACAGGTTCTACTGACAGGTTCTACTAACGGGTTCTACTGACGGGTTCTTCTGACGGGTTCTACTGGCAGGTTCTACTGACGGGTTCTACTGACGGGTTCTGCTGACAGGTTCTACTGACGGGTTCTACTGATGGGTTCTACTGACAGGTTCTACTAACAGGTTCTACTGACGGGTTCTTCTGACGGGTTCTTCTGACGGGTTCTGCTGACGGGTTCTATTGACGGGTTCTTCTGGCAGGTTCTACTGACGGGTTCTTCTGACGGGTTCTACTGACGGGTTCTACTGACGGGTTCTACTGATGGGTTCTACTGACAGGTTCTACTAACGGGTTCTACTGACGGGTTCTACTGACGGGTTCTGCTGACGGGTTCTACTGATGGGTTCTACTGACAGGTTCTACTGACGGGTTCTTCTGACGGGTTCTGCTGACGGGTTCTTCTGACGGGTTCTACTAACGGGTTCTACTGACGGGTTCTGCTGACGGGTTCTACTGACGGGTTCTACTGACAGGTTCTACTGACGGGTTCTTCTGACGGGTTCTGCTGACGGGTTCTATTGACGGGTTCTTCTGGCAGGTTCTTCTGACGGGTTCTTCTGACGGGTTCTGCTGACGGGTTCTATTGACGGGTTCTTCTGGCAGGTTCTACTGACGGGTTCTTCTGACGGGTTCTACTAACGGGTTCTACTGACGGGTTCTACTGACGGGTTCTACTGACGGGTTCTACTGACAGGTTCTACTAACGGGTTCTACTGACGGGTTCTACTGACGGGTTCTGCTGACGGGTTCTACTGATGGGTTCTACTGACAGGTTCTACTGACGGGTTCTTCTGACGGGTTCTGCTGACGGGTTCTACTGACGGGTTCTTCTGACGGGTTCTACTAACGGGTTCTACTGACGGGTTCTGCTGACGGGTTCTACTGACGGGTTCTACTGACAGGTTCTACTGACGGGTTCTTCTGACGGGTTCTGCTGACGGGTTCTACTGACGGGTTCTACTGACAGGTTCTACTGACGGGTTCTTCTGACGGGTTCTGCTGACGGGTTCTATTGACGGGTTCTTCTGGCAGGTTCTACTAACGGGTTCTACTGACGGGTTCTGCTGACGGGTTCTACTGACGGGTTCTACTGACAGGTTCTACTGACGGGTTCTTCTGACGGGTCCTGCTGACGGGTTCTACTGACGGGTTCTACTGGCAGGTTCTACTGACAGGTTCTACTGCCAGGTTCTACTGACAGTTTCTACTGACGGATTCTACTGACGGGTTCTACTGACGGGTTCTGCTGACGGGTTCTTCTGACGGGTTCTGCTGACGGGTTCTACTGACGGGTTCTTCTGACGGGTTCTACTAACGGGTTCTACTGACGGGTTCTGCTGACGGGTTCTACTGACGGGTTCTACTGACAGGTTCTACTGACGGGTTCTTCTGACGGGTTCTGCTGACGGGTTCTATTGACGGGTTCTTCTGGCAGGTTCTACTAACGGGTTCTACTGACGGGTTCTGCTGACGGGTTCTACTGACGGGTTCTACTGACAGGTTCTACTGACGGGTTCTTCTGACGGGTTCTGCTGACGGGTTCTACTGACGGGTTCTACTGACAGGTTCTACTGACGGGTTCTTCTGACGGGTTCTGCTGACGGGTTCTATTGACGGGTTCTACTGACAGGTTCTACTGACGGGTTCTTCTGACGGGTTCTGCTGACGGGTTCTACTGACGGGTTCTACTGGCAGGTTCTACTGACAGTTTCTACTGACGGATTCTACTGACGGGTTCTACTGACGGGTTCTGCTGACAGGTTCTACTGACAGGTTCTACTAACGGGTTCTACTGACGGGTTCTTCTGACGGGTTCTGCTGACGGGTTCTACTGACGGGTCCTACTGACGGGTTCTACTGACGGGTTCTACTGACGGGTTCTTCTGACGGGTTCTGCTGACGGGTTCTTCTGACGGGTTCTACTGACGGGTTCTACTGAGAGGTTCTACTGACGGGTTCTACTGACAGGTTCTACTGACAGGTTCTACTGACGGGTTCTTCTGACAGGTTCTACTGACAGGTTCTACTGACAGGTTCTACTGACGGGTTCTACTGACAGGTTCTACTGACAGGTTCTACTGACGGGTTCTTCTGACAGGTTCTACTGACAGGTTCTACTGACAGGTTCTACTGACGGGTTCTACTGACAGGTTCTACTGACAGGTTCTACTGACGGGTTCTTCTGACGGGTTCTGCTGGCAGGTTCCTTTTTATGGCCCAGTTTTATTGGTGCTTCATTTCCCTGAGAATTGTCCCTGCTGAGCTTCCTTACGTGTCCTCGGGTGTGGGGGGACGTCAGGACACCGAGGGGACGGATCAGGACCTTCCCGTTGTCTCCTGAGCTTTTGTGTCTTTTTCTGTTTCAGGATCAAGATTGAGGAAGAATACGCCAAGAACCTGTCCAAACTGTCCCAGAGTCCTCTGGCCCTACAGGAGGAGGGGTGAGTCCCCCCAAATATACGTAAAGTATTTACAGACACTGGTTAAAACACTCGTCAGTCAGAAACACGTCTATTAACACACATCGAACCTGTAATTACAAACAGTCGTAACACAACTGCGGCTGCAGCAACATGATGCTACAAACATGAACTAAGGAACAGAAACGCGTGTCTTCATAATCCTCCTCCAGGACTCTGGGAGAAGCCTGGACTCAGCTGAAGAAGAGCCTCCACGACGAGGCTGAAGTTCACCTGAAGTTCTCCAACAAGGTACCGCCTGGCTCCACTGTTTCCTGTTTGAATGCTACGCACGTTAGCGTTAGCACGGTGCGTAGCTGGACGGTGAAAATGACCACAGTCGATTAGCAGCCGAGCGGAAATAACCTTAAATAATTCGGAATCTGCCCGGGAGCTCCACTCATTGTCTCATTAATTAGTTGGGTGTTCTGATGAGTCTCCACCCAGAGCCAGGACCCCCCCCCCCCCCCCCCCCCCCCCCCCGACGCTACACCACGGAGACGTGACGTCCACGTCTGTTTCTCTGGTCTTCACCCAACCAACCATGAGGTCTTTGCTTCCACAGCTCCACTCTGAGGTGGAGAAACCTCTGCTGACCTTCAGGGGCGACAACTTCAAGAAGGACCTGAAAAAGTACGACCACCACATCGCCGACCTCCGGAAGCAGCTGGCCAGTCGCTACGCGGGCGTGGAGAAGGTACCCTGCTGTGGTCCTGTTCAGCATCACATCCCATCTCCTTTAGGTTCTGGGCGACAGGAAGTCCAGACAGGTTGCGTAATAGCGGAACCTTTAGCGTCCTACAACTCTTGGTTGTATTTTTAGACGCTTCCACCCACTGAAATCGCTTCATCAGGGAGAGGTTCTGGAGTACTCGGACCTTAGCCTGGTTTGTGTTGTGTTGCAGGCCCGTAAAGCTCTGGCAGACCGGCAGAAGGATCTGGAGGTGAAGACCCAGCAGCTGGAGATTAAACTCAGCAACAAACACGAGGAGGACATAAAGAAAGCCCGGAGGAAATCCACACAGGCAGGTCAGAACCAGAACCGGCTCGTCGTCTGGGCCTTCCTCCAGCTGAAGACAGCTTATGCATGTTGGTGAATGACTGATGGATGAAGAAGAGTGTAAACATCTCAGATGGCTTCAGACCTCTCACACGTGAACACAGACCAGCTGTAAAGGTGCAGAACCGCTGGGGGCCACAGGGGGGCAGTGGCGGACACACAGACGGGACAAACCAGAGCCAAGAAGAAGATGCAAATTCATCAGAAGTTACCAACAAGTCCATCATCCATCCATCCATCATCATCATCATCATCATCATCATCATCATCATCATCATCATCCATCATCATCCATCCATCCATCATCCATCATCATCATCCATCATCATCCCATCCATCCATCATCCATCCATCATCCATCCATCCATCATCATCATCATCATCATCATCATCATCCATCCATCCATCCATCCATCATCCATCCATTATCCATCCATCATCCATCCATCATCCATCCATTATCCATCCATCACCCATCCATCCATCCATCCATCCATCATCCATCCATTATCCATCCATCATCCATCCATCATCCATCCATCCATCATCCACCATCCATCCATCCATCCATCCATCCATCCATCCATCATCCATCCATCCATCCATCACCCATCATCCATCCATCCATCACCCATCATCCATCCATCATCCATCCATCATCCATCATCCATCCATCCATCCATCATCCATCCATCCATCCATCCATCCATCCATCCATCCATCCATCATCCATCCATCCATCATCCCTCCATCATCCATCATCCATCCATCATCCATCCATCCATCCATCCATCATCCATCAATCATCCCTCCATCATCCATCCATCCATCCATCATCCATCCATCCCTCCATCCCTCCATCATCCATCCATCATCCATCCATCCATCCATCATCATCATCATCCCTCCATCATCCATCCATCATCCATCCATCATCCCTTCATCCATCATCCATCATCCATCCATCCATCGTCCATCATCATCATCATCCATCCATCATCCCTCCATCATCCCTCCATCCCCTCTCAGTTATCAGCCCAGATCGGTTCAGGTAAATCTTCCATCACTGCTGAGGGAGTGACGTCACCCCGCGGATGGCGCGTCACAGGATTCCCTCGTCTTACCGGTGTCAGCGCGCCCCCCGGTGGCCGCGGGCGGCAGCACAGGAGCAGGAGCGACAGATCCCAACAGAAAAGTTTGACGGTTTGAGTTTCCTTCCTGCAGGAGATGACCTGATGCGCTGCGTGGATCTGTACAACCAGACCCAGTCCAAGTGGTTCGAGGAGATGGTCACCACCTGCATGGTAACGCGACACCAGAACCCTCCGGTCCACGTGGCTCTGTTGTCCCGGTTGACTGTTTGTGTTGCCCCTTCAGGAGTTGGAGAAGCTGGAGGTGGAGCGGATCGAGTGGATCCAGACGCACCTGCGTCAGTACACGACCCTGCGGCACGAAACCGACATGTTCAACCAGAGCGTGAGTCCATCGGTCCCGTCTCAGATCCGTGTCTTCCTGCTGCCTGAGGTTCTGCTGCTGTTCTCAGGTGGTGGAACCTGTGGACCAGCTGCTGCAGAAGGTGGATCCGGGGAAAGACCGAGAGCTGTGGGTGAAGGAGAACAAGACCGGGGAGGTCCGACCCGTGGATATGGACATATAGACCCGTCCGGACCGGGCCGGACCGGGCCGGCCTGTCAGTGTTACCTCGTCTCAGAACATTTGGACGCTACGTGTTGGGATCACACCTGGATTCGTCCTCGTTCCAACTGGAAAATCTGCAGGAGAGTTTTTCTCCCAGTCCAGGCAAACGGCGCCAGACCAGCATGTTCCCCTGAAGTCATGACGTCATCACCGACCCGGATCAGACCCATAAATCAGCTGATTGGTCTTTATTTTCAAATACGGCATCTACGAATGAGTCTATTTTCATATCTTGCATGAAATCGTTGCTTTAGGAGATCCGCCGTGTTGCTTAGTGGTCCAGATGTTCTGTGAATTAGCCCTTAAGAAAAGCAAAACCACGCCCCCTCGCTGGGATCGCGCGTGAGGATTTAGGCCAGGGTCGTTTAACTGGACCACCTGACTGGACCAGCCTTCAGTGCCTCCCGGTTCTGCTCCCGGAACGTCCTCCGCGTGTTCCGCACCCGTCTGTACATACTAGCGTTGTTAGCTGTAGGACAAAATAGTTGCCGTCATGAGGACGTTTGTGAGGTGGCGAGGACAGTTGGCGCCCGGAGACGCTGTCCCAGCGGCCCGGCTGTCCTCGCACCGCTGTTGTGTTGCTGTGCTGGACGGCTGCATGTTACCTGTCCGTGTTTACCTGTCTGTGTTTACCTGTCTGTGTTTACCTGTCCGTGTTTACCTGTCCGTGTTTACCTGTCGTCTGTCCGTCCTCATCCGTTTGGACTTCACAGATTAAATTTGGAGCCGAGTCCATCCAGAAGAGCGACCAGCTCCGTTGTTCGGTCGTCTGCGGTCTGTTGTGTGTTGTTGTGATGCTTCATCCGCCGTTGTTGCCGCCCGTTTCCACGGTGATGTGATGTTTGGTTCTGGCGGCCTGCTGTGGTCCTGCCGTCTTGACGAGGATGTTGGATCAGATCTGACCTCTGTCCAGATGCTGTGTCGTGGAATGCAACATAAAAAATAAATCTCTTCATGGGAAATGAAACATCAGCCCTGTGGTCACACAGGAAGTTCTGTCGTCACGGCAACACTTCCCGCCCTCGCCGTGTTCGGTTAGAAAGGTTATTTGTGATTTTATTTGACCGACTTTAGACGTGAAATGTTGCTCGCCGTGTTGCCTCACAGGTAAATTTGGTAGATTTGAGTAAAGAGTTGCTAACGGCGACGCGGCAGCAAAGAGGGCGTGTCTAACGTGACCTTCAGCAGCTAATCCGATTGGCTGAAGCCGGGTCATTAACTTGAGCCTAATTCCTCTCATAATCAGCTCTGCTCTCCACTTTCCATCTAAGGCAAGAAACAAACACAAACAACGAGGACGGGAGTCAAGGTCACATGACCCCCAGGCGGGGGCGGCGCCGATACTCCGGCTATGCGTTTAAATAGGCGCCAAAAGACGTTTCACTAAATATAAAAACATCTGAAATGATGACGTTAACGAGCGAAAAGTTGATCTAAAGCAACTTTAATACATCAAAGCATCAAAAAACCACATTTATGGAATTCTGTGAAAAAGTTTGGGAGCCTAAACTCATTAAATCAGGTGGGGATGATAAAAAGTTCGTTAAACGCAGCTCTTTTTCTCCCGGTTTCCTGTCGCTGGTCAGAGGAAGGAGTGGACGTCTGAAGGCAGCTGGACGTTACTGCTTCTTCTCCTTCAGCTTGTCTTTGATCTTCTGAGGTTCGTCGTATTGAATCAGTCGCAGAATCTCTTTGTTGTCCATCACGCCTTGGATGAATTCCCCCTCTGAGATTTTATCTGTGAAGACAGGAAGAGCACAAAGGTCAGCGGCTACATTCGGCCCCGGCGCCACTCGGCTCTCGGACACTTACCGTTGTCCTTCTTGCCGAAGAACTCCCAGACTTTTTCCGCTCGTTTCTCCGGCGTGTTTTCATCCTCGGGGAGGGTTTTCTGATCGTCGGCTGGAATCATGTTGAAGATCGACTGTTGGAGAAATGTTTTCGCTCAGTTAGCATCGCCTTTCTGAAAGCTAACGCGCGCTAGCCGACCGTAAGTACCGTAAGCTGTTTTCATCGGATCAAAATTTTAGTCAAGTTCCCTCAACCTCAGTTTTAAAGGAGCATCTTTGATGTTTCTGTGGTTGCTAGGATACCTCTTCCTACACTTAGCCGAGGATGAATGCGGTTCTGTACCCGAACGATCTCCAGGATCTCGTTCTTGCTGATGGTTCCGTTTCCGTCCACGTCGTACAGAGCGAAGGCCCACTCCAGCTTCTGCAGCGTCTTGCCCCCGGAGGTCAGGTGCAGAGCCACGATGTACTCCTTAAAGTCCAGCGTGCCGTCGGCGTTGGTGTCGAAGCTGCGGAACACGTGGCGGGCGTACTGGCTGGGGTCGGCGTTGGGGAAGAAGCTGGCGTAGATGCCTTCAAACTGCTCCTTGCTGATCTTGCCGCCGGGACACTCCTTCAGGAAGGACTGGTACCAGGAGCAGAGCTCGGCCTCGCCGTACTTGGTGTGAGACTTCAGGTCTTCCAGCAGCTCCTTGGACAGAGCGCTGCTCTTCGTGTTCCCCATCTTCACCGCGGCGCCACAGCTTCTGTGGTGGAACCTCTGCAGCGCTCCGCTCGGCGGCTCTGCCTCCTATCTGAGGTGCCAAACCGGATTATGGTCATGGATGCATAAATCCAGACAGCTGCCTGGATTAACCGGGATAACCGCGTCACCGACACCTTTGTGGACAGACAGTCACACAGAGGTGTAAGCAGCTACAACCAGGGATTAGCAGCAGGTGGCTAACGCTGCTAAGGTTGACATCTGGGGGCCCTTCAGTGCCTTTTATTGCTGACTCTGCAGTCCCATCTGCCGTTGCTGGGATTAAGAACTATTTGATGTCAGGTTACGTCACACTGAGCCGAAAAACATGACGAATAATCAGAGTAGCAAGGCGTAGCATGCTAGCGTTACCTTCCCCAGGCTAAGGCTGTTCTAACGTTTAATGAGGCAGTTTTCACCACAAGGTCATCTGGACATTAGCAGCCTGCACCTCTTCTGCCCACCTGCCAAAACCTGAAATGATGTCATGACGCCTACAAAATAAAAGCACAGAACATTTGAAAAAGGTCTGGAAGAGGCTCAAAGGCTCTGGTAGAGGTCCGATCAGGCTGCAGCAGCCGAACCGGCGTCAGATACTGGTGTTTGTGCTCTTAACTGGGGAGGAACAAGTGAGCACAGCGCTGAGGAGGGGTGAGGGTGGGCTTCTGCTTTCCAATGGGATTATCTGCGTCTCTAATGTAATTGTCTCAGATTACGGACCATCTGCTGAACCATCACTAGTGAAAGCTCCCAGGGACCTTCTGGACCCGCAGGTTTTAGATACACGGTCAGAACCGGATGTTTTTGCTAGTGGTGCTAGCATGCTAGGTTACATAAGTAAGAGAATTTGTTCCCTCAGATCGATTCTTTTGGTTCTGCTCCCAACGTTTGACAGCAGAACCACAAACAAACGTGTCCACGCCGAGTTAGCACGCGTTAGCATCATCACCGTCTCCCCTTTTCTGTCGTCAGAGTTTATAGTTTCTTTCTGTAAACGAGGTCGCTGTGTTGCTACAATCAGTTCTTTCTTTCTCCTTTCTGAAGATAATCCAGCCAACATCTGTCTGAAACTCTGCATTTCCAGGCTACCTTTGCAGCATCAGATTAGGAAAATCATCATGTCCCAACATTTCATATAATCCTCATATTTGACATAAAATGCACAGAACCGGGACGGACCAACGCGCATCTGTCAGTCGATGGAACAAACCTGTCCAAACAGGATGACTCAAAGGTTCTGAACATCGGGGCTTACTGCTTCATCAAATGTAGCTCTGGCTGTTTGTGCTGTGTTTAACTTTGTATTACACAGAAGCTAATCTTCAGAATAATCTCCGCGTTCGGAGGAATTACTCCCAGTTGTTGGCTTCCACCCACAGCACCGCCGTCAGGTTCAAAGGTCAACTCTACCCTCCACGACCCGCCCGGCGCTCGGTTCTACCACGGAGTCTGTGTGAGGCGGGTTCTGGAGCGTCGCGTCGTCCGTGACCTCTGACCTCTTGGAGATTAGACCAAAGCAACACGGCTGCAGCCGCACAGAACCTCCTTCATTCACATGTCAGTCACATGACACACACGCCCACACACACACACACACACACACACACACACACACACACACACACACACACACACACACACACACACAGATATTCTATTAAAGGTGGATTTTCAATACTTTGAGATGTGATTCCACATGAAATCAGAGGACCCTTGTCCTGGATTATAATCTGAGCCGTTGCTAATCTGTATAGCGGCTGATGCTCACAGGAAGTCTGGGTCTAATTTGCCATTTGTAACAGATAATACTGCAGATTTATGAAGGGGAGGAGCGACGGGCCGAGGCTGCATCGAAGCGGAGCGAGCAGCCGAGCAGCCGCCAACATGAATCCCTTCCTCATCCAGGTGACGGACTTGAGAGCAGGTGTGGGCAGAACTCGCAGCCCTTCGGGCGCCGTAGCAACCAGATTATGAAGATTTGATGCTTCTGCCGGGAGGCGAAAGGCTGCGGCGACATATCGAAAGCCGGGATTAGTTGCCTTTTTCATTTCATCTCCTCTGGCCTGGCCTCAAATCATGAGGCTAGAGCGCGGCTGGCGGGCTTCTCTGGCGCTCACCCTCAACTTTGTGGCATTGGCTTTCGCCGTTTCCGCGGTGACCACCAGCTACTGGTGCGAGGGCACCAGGAAGGTGGCCAAACCCTTCTGCACCGGGCCGCCCGTCAAGGTGAAGCAGTCCTTCTGCATCCGCTTCAACAGCTCCAACGTCAACGACAGCCGGCTGGTCCAGTACATCTTTGAGACCGGAGAGGAGAAGTTCCTCATGAGGAAGTTCCACACCGGAATTTTCTTCTCCTGTGAGCAGGCGGCCGACATGAACGGCAAGTGTCAGCTGCTTCCCTCCCAAATCGTAGCTTTTATTTAGGAAGGTTGAGGAAGCCCCCGAGGGGCTCCTGCTGCTGTCGGGGGTCTCCAGAGGGTCTGAGGAACCTCTGTGTCGTTAGCATCTGTGTAGCCGCTGGTCAACGTCTGAGTTTTAATGCTGCTCCTGTGAGGGATTAAAGACCTTCTCCTGTCCCCTTTGGTTTGATAAGCTCTTAAAATAAGTTTCAGATGCATTTGCACGCAACTTGTTTAATCTGCCGTGAACCTGGACGTATGTAGCGGCTCCTTCCCGCGGACTCACCGGCCTCGCTGGGACCGTAGCATCAGCCGTCCTCGGCAGTGTGAGCGGGAGAGCTTCAGCTGGATTCAAACGTTCTGGTTTTTCCTTCTCGCTCGCAGGATTTGACTGTCGAGACTTCTTCGAGATCGCGCCGGAACACGAGAGAGGTTTGTTGGGCCATCGTGTGTGTGAGCGCGAGGATGTTCCCTCACATGTTCCCTCACATGTTCCCTCACATGTTCCCTCACATGTTCCCTCACATGTTCCCTCACATGTTCCCACCATCGCTGCGGCTCTACGAGTCTTCATGGATCACACTCATTAGCTAGTTGGTGCTAGCAGATATTAGCTTGCTTTGGAGGATAAATCTGGTCATTTTTCATCCAACTGGATTCATTCTTTAGGATGAGAACCACCTTTTTAGATCTTCCTCCTGCTGCATCCATGCGTGTGTGTGTGTGTGTGTGTGTGTGTGTGTGTGTGTGTGTGTGTGTGCGTGTGTGTCATTCTTTCAGGGGTCCTGTGGTTGTGCATCGTGGCCGAGAGTCTGTATCTCACGCTGCTCTTCACGGGTGGCGCCCTGATGACCCTGGAGCTGTTTCCCTGCTTCAGCATCATGAACAAGCTGAAGCTCAGTGCCTTCGCTGCCATGTGCACGGCCCTGTCAGGTACCCCCCCCCCCCCCCCAGGAGAGCCCGGGGCCACAGAGGTGTTTTAGATGGAGGTTTTTGTGAAGCGCAGCGTCGGCGGGTGACTGCCTCCCTCATGCACAGCTGCTGCTTCCTGGGATTAACTCAAACTGGGGGGAGGGGAGTCTGAGGAGGGGGGGTGGAGTTCCTCTGGGCAGGTCTTGTTGGCACACTCCAAAACCGCTGCCCTGGCTCCAATCCGATTAGTTCAGAAAGCACCAAATCCTCACTGGGAGCCAGCGTCAGCGGGACAGCTGTGGTTCCAGCAGCTGTACTGGTTCTGGTTCTGGTTCTGGCCCACAGGTCCAGTCAGCTGAGGGACGTCGCACCTTTCACTCACGACTCGAGTTCTCCTGAGAATGACGATGTTTCTGTCTGTAATTCTGAATTCTGATTGGTTGATTTCTCCTCAGGCCTTTGCGGGATGGTGGCCCACATGATGTTTACAACCATCTTCCAGCTGGCCGTGGCCATGGGTCCAGAGGACTGGAGACCCAAGACCTGGGACTACAGCTGGTCCTACGCGTGAGTCTACATCTGCTGGAATTGAGGTGAACTGGCGGCGTGTGTGACGGAGCTCCTGCCCCCCCTCAGGTTGGCCTGGGGCTCTTTTGGGACCTGCATGGGCTCGGCGGTGACCACACTCAACAGATACACCAAAACCATCATAGAGTTCAAGTTCAAGCGGCGGAACATCGAGAAGAGTCTGATGATCAAGCAGAAGCTGATGGAGCTGGATCTCCCAGAGCAGATGTGGGACTTGTACCTGACGGCTCCGCCCACCGAGGCCGAGCTGCCGCCGCCGGCCAACGGTCACAAGCCGCTGACGGGGGCGGCGTACGCGGTGGAGATGGACGACGCGCCCGAACAACAGGGGGAGGCGTACTGTTAAGATCTGGGAGATCTTCAGGGTGAAACAGGACCTGAGTGAGGACCTGAAGAGACCCTGAAGGTCCCTCACAGACAACATGGAGACAAACACATCCTGAAGATCTCCAACGTCCTCGCTCAGGTCTTTCATCCTTCTGATCTGGTGTCTCTGATGGGCCGAGGAAAAGCTCATCTCCAGTCAGAACTGTCCAGAACTGACTGAAAATAAAATGTATTTTAAAACACAGGTTGTGTTCGGAGAGAAGCTGGAGGACGTTTGTTTGAAGGAAGCAAAGTTTAAAAATGTTCATCTCAGTTTAATCGGAGAAACTGACGTCAAAGTGACAAAGCAATTATTTACATTGTGTCCATATTTCCTTTTTTAATCTAATAACAGATTAAATTTAAATTAATACACAAAATTAAATATTTCCTTCAAAGAAATGCATCAGACATTTTTGTGAGCTCCCAGAGGAAGATAAGCTAGGTCGTCCTGGAGGACGTGGAGCTGGACGAGGGTCAGCTAGGTCGTCCTGGAGGACGTGGGGCTGGACGAGGGTCAGCTAGGTCGTCCTGGAGGACGTGGGGCTGGACGAGGGTCAGCTAGGTCGTCCTGGAGGACGTGGGACCTGGACGAGGGTCAGCTGATCAGCAGATCCCTGCACTGGTCATCTGGATGCTCCTCCATGTATTTCTTCACGTACCAACAGGAAACGTGAGCTCGGAGCTTCTCTTCAACCAGGAAGTCGATGGCAGCCTGAAAACATGCATCTGAGTCATTTTCCACCAGATGGTTTGACTGGTTCTGGTTCTGGTTACCTGGGACAGCAGCGCCGCGACTCCTCGGCCCCTGAAGGCCTCGGGAACGAAGGTGGACATGAGGTCCACCTCGTTCTCACCGGTGAATCGGTAGAGCAGCACTGCACCCTCAGGTGGCCCTGCAGAGGACACGGAACCAGTCACACCTGATGTGAACTGGATCACAGCACAAACAGCTGGTTTCCATTCAGCTGCTCAACTCCATTAAACGGAGCCAGAAACCGTTAAATGCTGCAGAAGTGGCGCTGCTGGTGAAGGTGGAGATGTTATTTTAATGGAACTGCGTGTTCAAACCTGGAACCCAAATCTGATCTCATCGATGTGTGTTAGGGGGCCGCGAAGGGACGCCGGGCTCGCGTGAACAACCCTGCCGGCCACGGAGCCTCCTGACACGGCCTGATGACTTACCGACACCGCTGCTCGGGGTTGCGGTGAAACGCAGGTTCTGTCGGTCGTGTTTGACCATAAAAGCGCAGCCGGAGCTCAGAGACCCACACGCGGAAGTCTGGTGTCTAATCCAGCCTAAAGCAGCCAGCCTGGAACAAACTTTAAACGCCATTTGAATGCGAAAAATGACGAGACAGTTTACCTGGCGTGAGAGCTATCATGGATGTCCACAGGGGGGCGCCACCCCCACACAACAGCCTCGGTTTCGTAACAAAATACATTTAATTCTCACAATTCTCAAAGATGCCGAGATAAACCGATTTGTAAACCCTTGTCAGATTAGAGGTGGATTAAGGAAGACACAACACGAGGAGCTCAGTTTTATATTTTAAGTGATTGCCAGGTGGGGGGACATGAGGACGGACTGGAGGGGGTGGAGGTCGCTGAGGTGGAGCGTGATGGAAGGAGACGAGGAGTTGCTGCTCTCAAGACCAAGCCAGGAGATGAGGAGGACCCCCGGGGGTTCCCAGACCCTAAGGGGTGAATTCTCTGATGAAAACAATGGTTACTGGGCATCACATTTTCATCATCATGTCTTTAAACCTGCCGTAAATGTCGTTTTGTATTAACAAGAACTCAGTTCTAAACTTTCCACACGCATCCTTCATTGAGATTCTTACATGATGCATCAGATTTGTTGTATTTCTTATTTTGAAGGTTTCAGCCGGATGTGGAATTAAAGCGTCTGGTATTATTTTGAAGAGTTTACCGGATGTTGTCTGTTCTCGGCGGTTCCGGCTTGACTGTCGTAGCTGACTGGAGGTCACTTCATCTCCGTCTCAGAGAAACTCGAACTGCGTTTTCTTTATCCAGCAAAATTAAAGACGAAATAATGTCTGATTTTGAGGAATTTGAGAAACAGCTGAGCGAGAATCGACAAGGTGAGAATTCATGTGCAATTATGCGCTGCTAGCCACACTCAGTTGTATTAGCTGACATGTTCCTCAGAACTGAACTCACCGTCCGGACGCCAACTTTATCCTGTCGCCGTCACACTGCAGCTTTCATCTTGGCATCATTGATCATTTGTGTCATCTTCGACCTGTCGTGTCTGTATATTTGCTGTTATCAGCTGAACTGCCGCCTGTCACCGCTGGGGGGCAGCAACGGACCGCTGGGGGGCAGCAACATTCCTCATTTCCATCTTTTCTTCTTCTCCAGTCAAACACAGTCAAATCACTCCCGCAGCGTAACATCTCTGCGTTTGTAATGAAAGGAATCAGTGCTCACAATCCTCTTTATAATTTAGCCTTTTCCATCGGCAGTTGCTCAAATGTGGCCGCTTTAGATCCACGGATCCTGGACGTTTATTGTCAGTGACGTGAGACCTTCTGCCCACGCAGAGCGCGAGAGAGAGAGACACCGGAGGAGAAGTCGCAGCGGCTCTTCAGCCTGTCGGGGAGAAAAGCGCCGCAGCCGCGAGCGCCGCAGCTCCTCCAGGGAGCACAGGAAGCGCAGGTGAGTGCTGGCGGGACGGGAACGCCGTCCTCCTGCTGGTGAGCCAGAGCCCACCTCCGCTGTCCTTCCAGTCATTCTCCGAAGAGAAGCAGGAAGAAGAGGGGCTGCAGGTACTGGGATGTTCCCCCGCCGGGCTTCGAGCACGTCACGCCCATGCAGTACAAGGCCATGCAAGGTATTTGGGGCCCGTGGGGCAGTTTGCTGCTGCTTGAGCCACTCGGACCACCTCCGTCTCTCTCTGGCCCTCAGCGGCCGGGCAGATCCCCACTATTGCCCTCCTGGCCACCGGCGCCGCCACCGGCGCCGCCGCGGCGCCCACACAGGTCCCGGTGGTGGGCAGTCAGATGACGAGACAAGCCAGACGCCTCTACGTCGGGAACATTCCCTTCGGAGTGACCGAGGTGAGCGGCGCCGGCCCGTCTCCCTGACTTCCTGTCTGCAGGCGTGCTGAGCCGCCTGGGCCGTGTCTCCCCAGGAGTCCATGGCGGAGTTCTTCAACGCTCAGATGCGACTGGCCGGACTCTCGCAAGCGCCCAGTAATCCGGTTCTGGCTGTGCAGATCAACCAGGATAAGAACTTTGCTTTCCTGGAGGTGGGTCCCGACCGTCCCGTTTGGGCTCGCCGCTCCTCCAACAGCGCCTGTTTGTGTTCCAGTTCCGCTCCGTGGACGAGACCACGCAGGCCATGGCCTTCGACGGCATCATCTTCCAGGGCCAGTCGCTCAAGATCCGACGGCCTCACGATTACCGACCTCTGCCTGGAATCTCGGAGCAGCCGGTCTTCCACGTCCCAGGTTCACCAGAGCGAGCAGGTAGCGGCGCCGGTCTGGGTGCAGCCCTAAAACATGTCCCGTGTGCTCGTATCAGCAGGCGTGGTCTCCACCGTGGTCCCAGACTCGCCTCACAAGCTCTTCATCGGGGGTCTGCCCAACTACCTGAACGACGACCAGGTACTGATCCGCCGGCTCGGCTGGCGGGCCTCGCGGTTCTTCGCCGTTCTCTCACTTTCTGTCTGTTTGACCAACTCGGACGGATCACGCCAACACTCACACACTGGCAGGAAGTTTGTCCTGTGACGTCAGCAGTGACATCATCATTTGGCCGTCTCGGGTCAGGAAGTCCACCTGTGGAGCGTCCCGCGCCGGCTGATTCTGATTGGATCACGCGAACGTCCCCAGAGTCCAGGGTGGCCTTTATATTTGCAGCAGGTCATTAAATCAGCCTCATGTTCTCAGCATTGTTCTTATTGTCTGAAACTAAATCTGGCCGCCATGAGCGCCGCCAAAGGGGGAGGGGCTTAAGATGTTACCGCCACCAATCAGCAGGGGGTGATGGAGCGTTCCTGTGTCGAGGGGCAGTCCAGACACCGGGAATACTGGGAATAGTTAGAACAGGTAAACGGGGACAGGAAGCAGAAGCGGTCAGATCAGACCCAGGAGGAAGATCATCAGGACGATAATTCAGAAGTCAAACACACGTTGATCAGAGTGAATGTGTTTATTGGGTGGATGAAGAAGCTCCTCCTCCCCCTCCTCCTCCTCCTCCTCCTCCTGTCGCCTGTGTTTCACTGATTCATTCAAATTTCTCTTTCAAAAGTCTCCTTGATACTCACGGCTCTTTCACTTTTGTTCCCCCACTTTGTCCCCAGCTAGGGGCCGTAAGATCGTTAAGTCTGCGCTCATAATTTGTTCAGTAGTATCATCTACTGCTGCCATGCCAACACGTAACACAAGGCAAGTAGACACGCTGGTCCCGCCCAGCAGGCTCCCACACTGGCTGCTCTCCTCCTCCCATCATGCACTCTGAGCGCGTTTTAGCATCCGCGGCTTTGAGCTAACGCCTCTGATCAGTAAACATTTACCCAAGTTTGTCTGTTAAGGTCAGAAAAGTAGACAGACAACAGGAAATTCAACCTCCATTTTAACATTTGCTTCATCGCCTTTTCAATTTTTGGCTCCCAAATTTACGACTTGGAAGGTTTTCAGCTGCCTTATGACACTATGATGCCATAACTTGTCCCTTCATTCAAATTTGAAGCCATTTCCATTTTTCTCAGTTAAAATGTAGTTTTATTGTTGACACTTTTGTAAAAGAGCTTCATTAAGCTGCTGCTACATGGACGAGGTCGTCGTTTGCTCCTAAATACGCTGCAGATGGTGAACGCAGCTGTGGTGCTGCACATTCCTTTAACCTGCGTCTGCTCTTCACTCTGAGCCGGGGCCAAATCTCTTCCAGGTCAAGGAGCTCTTGACTTCCTTTGGGCCCCTTAAAGCCTTCAATCTGGTGAAGGACAGCGCCACCTCGCTGTCCAAAGGTTACGCCTTCTGCGAATACGTGGACGTCAGCGCCACCGACCAGGTATGAGCCGCAGAGAGGAGGTGGTGTTGCTTACTGTCTGACCATCTGTGTGTGTGTGTGTGTGTGTGTGTGTGTGTGTGTGCAGGCAGTTGCTGGACTCAATGGGATGCAACTGGGTGACAAGAAGCTGATTGTGCAGCGAGCGAGCGTGGGAGCTAAAAATGCTAATCCTGTGAGTACGATCCTGTGTGTGTGTGTGTGTGTGTGTGTGAGGCGACGGTGCTGACATCGGCGGCTCCTCCCCCTGCAGAGCGCCATCATAGAGGCGCCGGTCACGCTGCAGGTGCCGGGCCTCCAGAGGCTGCAGAACTCGGGAATGCCCACGGAGGTGCTGTGCCTCCTCAACATGGTGATGCCCGAGGAGCTCGTGGACGACGACGACTACGAGGAGATCCTGGAGGACGTCCGCGAAGAGTGCTGCAAGTACGGCAGCGTCCGCTCCATCGAGATCCCCCGGCCCGTGGACGGGGTGGACGTCCCCGGCTGTGGGAAGGTGAGTGTCCTGCGGCCACGGGTGGGAGCAGCAGCAGGTGCTCACGTGCTGTCCTCCCCGCCGTGTCCTGCAGATATTCGTGGAGTACGTTTCCGCCAGCGATTGTCAGAAAGCCATGCAAGCGCTCACCGGCCGCAAGTTTGCCAACAGGGTGGTGGTGACCAAATACTACGACCTGGACCTGTACCACAGACACGAGTTCTGAGAGCCTTCAGAACCTCCCTGAGGACGACCCGCTTCAGGACCTGCCGTGGAACTTCACAAATGCTCCAGTGTTTGATTCTAGTCCACCGCGCCGGACGTTTCCCCGAACCCTGAAACAACAGACGGCGCCGCGGCGACAGCGCACGAGCGCGCGGAGAGATTTTCCTCCTGAGCACAAAGATTTAGATCCAAGATCAACACGTTTGCTTGTGTTGCTGCTGAAATTCCATCAGTGACATTAAGCTTCCACAATTTGTTGCCTTAACAGTAATTTCCCATTCATATCAAATGGGCGACCACGCCCACTGGCCACGCCCACTGGCCACGCCCACTGGCCACGCCCACTGGCCACGCCCACCGGGCTGCTTCATGAATGACTGAATGATTTGATCGTTTATCAGATGAACCATGAAAATTCAGTCCAGACTTTTGAGTTGAAGTCTGAATTCATTTGATTGAAGTAGTTTTATTTTGATAAATGTTGTAAATCGACCGACTTATCCACAAAGATGACATTTCAAATCGTCTTCCTTTTTAAATTCAGGAGCTGATGGAGGAAAAAACAGCTGATGGAGACAAAATGAAGCAGATTTGCACATTAAAATAATAATAATAAAAAGGTGGCTCAGAAAGCTTCTGAGGAATCTTTTCTTCTTTCTCTAATTCTAAATTAAAGTTATAATAATTGTAAATACGGGAACTGTGCCAACACATTCTAATACAACAAAACAATTTTTCTTCTGCACCTTTGAAACTTTAGAGAATTATAGTTATTTTAACCAGAAACTATTTTCTTCATATTCCAAAGGTCAATGATGTTATATTTGTATTCTGCTGCTTTGATTAAATGTTCTGTAGCTGTAATTAAACACATGAAGGTCAATCTATGAAGATACACCTTTTCCTTCTGCATATTCACTAAACTGTAGAGTTGTACAACAAATAGATCAATTATTGTGCATTTAAGATTAAAATGTTTGGAAGCATATTGTGTTTGCTCCTTTTCATCCAAGGTCATCAATTAAATACACAGATTATTTATATTATATAGAAGTATTCTCAGCTCTTCGTGCTTGTCTGTAATTAGAACAATTAATAACAGCAGCAATAATAAAAAGACTGATGTTTTCACAGGGATTAAAGATTAGAACGTCTGTGAAAAAGTATCTGACTTGTACGTTTCTAAAAACTCCGTCAGAAAAAGTAGAATTCTTTACTACCATTGTGATTCTTCCCCAACTTGCGTTGGAGAAACCGGAAGTACATTTTATTTTGTAGGTGGTCACCGGATATTCTTTGGGGCGTGATGACACTTGACGTCGCTGTGACAGCGCGCGACAGTAGGCAAGTGTTTGAAGTTTGAGACCGAATCACCGCCGGTGTTCGGAGCCGGCGGAGGAGTCGAACATGTCGGCCGAGAGGGCGACGAGCCCCTGGAACCAGATCCAGGAGAACTTCAGGAGTTAATGTCAGAACTGGTTCAAAACCCAGGAATTACATCTGCAGGGCGACCCGAGCCCGACCCGAACCGAACCGGGAGCAGGTGAGACCCGCAGGCTCCAGTCGGCGGCCGCAGCGGATTGATCTAATTAATATAGTGCATCACGTTTCAAAGGTTTGATGAGTTCGAGTTTCGGGAATTAAATAAATGAATAAAATGTTGAAGATCGGGCCGATTAACATGGAAACCTGCTGGTTTTAGGCCGATGTTGGGATTTAAGTGGCGAGTTTCATCTCTGTGGAGGAATAAAGATGATATCTTCAGTTAATCTCCTCGGTTTTAGGTTACAAACTTGTTTTCAACTCTTTTTAACGAGGCACCAACTTTGTGTTTCTGCAGCTTTATGTCAGAAACGTCAAACCTCCATTTACACTGTTACAATCCGACTGTTGGCACAAGTTTGATTGTTTTATCACTGAATTCTCATATTAGAAACTTTTTTTCTCTATTAAAACATCTCAGGAAACTAAATCTGAGAGGCATAAACTTGTTGGGGCTCATCAGATGCTAACCGCTAACCTCCCCACGACCGGAGGCCAAGCCTGACGCAGAGGTCAAAGGTCACTCCTGAGGAACTCTCGGGCCTGCTGAGCCCCTCCGGGTTTCTGTCTGTCACAGAATTGGCAGCGTCTTTTCTTCATCGTGCCGCCGAGCCCGTTACCTCAGGGGAGCGCCAACATCTGCCTGGACCTCACAGGACCGAGGACGGGCCAGAAGAAGGTGCCGGACCCGTGCATGGCGGGAGACCCCATCAGAGGGTGGGGGTGAAGACGGCAGCCGTCTGGGCTGACATCCATGACAGGAGGAACGTTCCCCTCGCCGTCTCCCTGAGAACCAACAAACTGAACCAGAACAAAAACCGCGGAGTGGATCCTGTTGCCATGCAGGTAGGAACAGAACACAGGAGACACCAATAAGAAGCTGGTTTAATCCTGGTCCTCCTGTCCAGCTCGGTGGAGCTCCCATCTGGGCCGAGGCCCCCGGGCCTGGACTCAGGATCTGGTTCTGTTCCAGCTGGAGGAGGGTCGGGAGCAGCAGCTGATTCAGTGCTGAACCTTCAAACACACGAAAGTTAAAGGAGACATTTTGTTCTTAAAACCTTTGACTTCTGCGCGCTCCTGGCGCCCCCGTGTGGTCATAGTTGGTAATCGCAGCTATGATTCAGTAAACCTTGTTTTCAATTAATCAATTAATCCATATGATGTTTATATATTTAGATCAGCTTTCTGAAAGACTGACGGCAGCACAGGTGAGTCTCGGCTGAACCTGCCGCTGGAATTAGAACGAAGAATCCCACCAACATTTTGACCATTGTCAGTCTTATTTTCGTTTCTCACCAACAGGACGAGGTAAAGGTCATGAAGAGGTCATGAAGACGTCCATCCAGGTTCTGAGTGGACTCAACATCCTGAGGGTGAAAACAGCGGCTGGCTCCAGCAGATGTCGTCATGACAACAAGCGTCGTCACCGAGAGTCCGCGTGGCTCCGTTTCATTTAAACAAAAAGGGTTTCAAATATTTCACGGTTTTACCTTTATTATTCCTGCAAAATGTAACAATTGCTTTACTTTTTATTTTACTGTAATATGTGGATAGAGCTGTAAATTAACCGGCTATTCTATTTTGTTACATAAAATGTTTAAACTTGACGTGAATAAAGAACAGGAAGAATCTCTTAAAATGGCCGCAGCTTCAAAACAAAGGTGCGTGAGAGCTGCGCTGCTGCCGCCGGCCGCCAGGGGGCGACACCCCTGCTAGAAGTGACCCTCTTTCTTTTTATACCGCAACTACAAACTTATTGGATCATTATTGTATATCAGATTTTGTTTTAAGGTTACAACGTCGCTAAAGGGTAAACCGCGTTAATCATATATAATCGCGCCTCATCGCTGATCAACAGATTTAAGTTAATAAAAACGCTTTCGTGTTGCTGCGTTAGCGTCAGTTCACCCGGTGCTTTTACTCTGAAGGTTCTGTAACTCTTCCGGTGTCTCTTCCGCCCCGGATTGACGCAGAAGGATGAAGATTTCCGTGACGACAAGTTTCAAACGGCAGCTTTGGACCAGGCGGTCGGAATAAACCTGCCGCCGAACTCATGTGTTCCCCTGCGGCCGCCGCTTCGACGCGCGACCCGTGTGGAGCGGACCGAACCGGCTAACGGCGGCTAACCGCTAGCATGAGCTCGTGCTGCTGTTGTTTACATCCAGCCCTGACGATGATGATGATGAAGATGGCGATGATGATGGTGGTGGCGGACCCGGACAGGTCGGCCCACTAACCCAGAACCAGGTCGACCAGGGGGCCCAGCTGAGGGGTGAGATCGATCGGTACTCGATCAATTATCGATCTGTCAACAGGCCGCTCACCGTTTCCGGTCACATGTCAAACATTTACCATTAATAATCAATAAATCAGGTTGTTAATCAGCGCCCTACACTCGTGGAGCACTTTAGTAGGTTCTGTGGTAAATAACGAGTCAATAAACTGGACCTGAGATTGAACGAATCTAGACGGGAAGAACGATCGCAATAAATGTTGTGATAATTATTAATAATTATTAAATGTGTCAAATGTAACAAAACTCAATTTGCAGTTTCCTAAACCAGAGAAAGAGATTTTTGCTGATATTTACAGGATGAGCGATGGAAACGTGTGATTATTCAAGCGACTAACACCCAAAACCATCTTCTCAGAGAAAAGGTGAAGTTTGGCGGCGCCGAGGCCGTCTGGGCCCGCAGGAGAACCATCCAGGACGGGTCAGAATGGTTCCTCTCTTTTGGATCGATGGACCTTTCCTCTCTGGATCCACCTCTCATGGGCGCTGACCTCTCCCAGAACTTCTCGGCTGCTTCTCGGACCTGCGGCCACAACGACTCCATGGACCTGGCGAAGAAGCCGGAGTGGTACCACAGACCGCAGGTGGGCTGCGGGCCAGAGTCCGGCTCCCCGTTCCGGTGCAGGAGCTCCTCCTCGTACGGCTCCCTGTCCACACGGCTGCTCCCCGAACAGGCTCCCGTCCACTGTCGGAACATGGACCAGCACCTGTACCGCAGCAGGGTCCAGGGCAGCCGCTGGCACCAGGGTTGTTACGGGCCCAGCAGAACCGGCAGCCCAGTTCCTGAAAGCAGCGGCGGAGACGAGAGCGACAGCGACTCTGACGTGATCTTCTTGGTGTCGTCCACAGAGGAGCCGCTGCTGTGCAGCCCGTTCATCCAGGACGGTGTTGGACCCGCGGCGTCCCCCGTGGCGTCCCCCGTGGCGTCCCCCGTGGCGTCCTCCGTGGCGTCCTCCGTGGCGTCCTCGCTGGACGACGGTCCAGGCTGCTACCGCCCCCTCCCGCTGAGCTCCGCCAGTCCGGACAGCTCGTACTCGGACGAGTCCTCGGACAGCTCGGTGGACGTGCTCCTGCACCGCGCCCGGCCCGTGGTCCTGCTCTCAGAGCTGGGCGCCGTTTACGAGACCCGCCCGGACTTTTCGGTCGACATTTCGAGCGACGACAGCGACGTTATCGAGGTGTCGCTCGCGCCCGACAAGCTAAGAGGCGCCGCGCCGCGGAGCGACGAGGAGGAGGCTCCGCCCACAGCAGTGCGCCGCAGCAGCAGAATCAGGAGGTCCGCCTCCGAAACGCCTCCGTTTGTCCGCCGGACCTCTCGGAACCGTCTGGAGCGGCGAGCCAAGAACGACGCCGTCGGGATTTACTACGAAAGCTGCGAGTCTGATGACGTCGTTGAGGGCGAGTCCAGGCTGTCCGGGTCGGACGATCCCGCCGCGCAGCTGAGGATGTTGGGCGGAGCCAGCAGAAACCGTGGCGACGAGTCTGGCGTCCACGTGGAGACGGACAGGAAGCTGCCACAAACGGCATCAGAACCGTGGCGGGAAGGATCCGAACCCGTCAGCTGTGGCCAGAACCAGCAGGAGGAAGGAGGGAAAGCGGGCGCTGACCAGAAGCGGAAAGGAGCGGCGCCGGAGCGGCGGCGCAGCAAAACATCGGCGAACAGGAAACCGACCGCCAGGTGGAGAAGGAAACGGCGCCTGCAGGTGGGACCGTCGGCCGGGTTCTGTCCCAGAGAACCGGAAATCAAACTCAGATACGCAGAAGTCAAAGAGGAAAAGAAGAGGAAAGCTGGCGGCTTCTGTCCCTTCGTCCACGTGGACAAGACGGCGTGCGTCATCGTCAACTTCCAGGAGGACCAGGAGAGCGTGAGGAGCAGCCCGGGACGGCGCCGGCCCGTTCCACACTCCGTCCCGGGCTTTGTTCCCAACACGTCCTGCTTCCAGCTGTGCCGCTTCTCCTCGGACGGCGAGTGTCAGGCGGCGCTGCTGTGCTGCCTCTGTGGACAGACGGCCAACGCCATGGGCCTGGGCGACCTCCACGGCCCCTACAGACCCTCCGGCCCGTCGGGGAACCAGCAGAACCGCTGGACTGACGGCGCCGCCGGCTGCAACCATTCCGTGGTCGAAAGTCCGACCAGAGGCGGCTGCAGCTCTCTCCCAAAGGCGCCTCCGGAGTGCTGGATCCACGAAGACTGCGGGATCTGGGCCGCCGGAGTCTTCCTGGTCAGGGGGAGGCTGTACGGGCTGGAGGAGGCGGCCCGGCTCGCTCGGGAAACGGTGAGTGACCCAGAAACCCAAACGGAAAAGGGGAGGAGCTACAGCCACCTGCTGCCAGTCACCTGTGTCACCTCTTCCAGGTGTGCTCCGTGTGCCAGCAGACCGGTGCAATTATGGGCTGTTTCCTGAAGTCCTGCTCCAAAGGTTTCCACTACAGATGTGCCATCCAGTCAGGTAGCGCCCGTACGTGCACATCTGAGCCTTGATTTACTCTCCTTTGTGTTTTAAATGTGTGTCTGTGCACGTGCGCGCGCGTGCGTGTGTGTCTTTCAGGTTGTGTGTTGAATGAAGACAACTTCTCAGTTCGATGTTCAGAGCACAAGGTAACGATGGGATGTAATGGACCGCGCGTCCTCTAGGCGTCGCTAGTGAGCCGTCAGTCCAACCTGGTTTCCATGGAAACCACCTGCTTCTTAGTGGTATTCAATATTAACGGTTTTATGATCAAAATATAACTTTGTGTTTGTGCTTAACAGAGGAAACTGTGGATGAGCAAATGACACAAGAAGATCTGATAGATGAAAGAAAGGTAAAAAAAAGTCTTTAATCTGGTCAAAACTAGCTAAAACCAGCTAAAACCAGCTAAAACTAGCTCCCTAACCAGTGAAATGAGCTAAAACAGCCGAACTTTTGTGTTTTTCAGTCTCCTCAGGGTCGGACATCTTCACGGCTTCAGCGCTGCAGTTTTCTAACACTAACGTGTGTGTGTGTGTGTGCGTGCGTGTGTGTGTGTGCGTGTGTGGAGCCTCATCACATTTAATTGTAATTAGGGTTCAGCTCATCTTTTCTGATATATTTTCTCTTTTTCTGTCATTATTTTCGCCGCTGCTGAGATTTTAGTTTGATTTAATCAGTTTGTTCGTACTTTTATTTATTAATTTGCACAGATGTAGACGGATAATCCTGCTCAAGTCACACATTTCTTCTTGATTTCTGGATTATTGAAGAACTTTGGGACCAGTTTCTGTTTTCAGTCTCAAAGAAATGCAGGATTAGATTAAATTAGATCAGCCAAAATGTTTTTGAAGACTTACTCTTTTTAATTCAGTAAAGATTTCTGATAATTACAACTCAAACAGAAGATGTAATATATAAAACTGTGTAACTTTATTTCTGTTCTGACAAACATGAATATTTTATGTTGAATAAACTCATTAAAGTGGGTTGAGTTGATTGTGAAGGACCACCAGTGGCCCCTGGACCACCAGTGGCCCCTGGACCACCGGTGGCCCCTGGACCACCAGGGCCCCTGGACCACCAGGGACCACCAGGGCCCCTGGACCACCAGTGGCCCCTGGACCGACACCAGTTCCCTTCACTGGTTTCCTTCGGCGTCAACAGTTTATGTTCACAAACAAATTCAACCATTTCATTTTGCTATGAAAAATAAATGTTGCCTCATAATCATCAGCAAAGACCTGAAGCTCGTCTTTACCCGGAAGTGAGAACATTTCAGTGACATCCACTGGTGGGCGTGGCCTCCACAAAGAGGCGTGGTTTGTTGTAGAAGACGTCATGTCCTCGACTGGACAAACACCAGCAGACGGCGCTGGACAGCGGGATCGTTCAGGGGTAGAAAGACTGTCCATCACATCAGGCTACGGCGGGGGGGGGGAGGGGGGCGAGGGGGAGCCAGGACGGGGGAGAGGGGCGAGGGGGAGCCAGGACGGGGGGGTGAGGGGGAGCCAGGACGGGGCGGGGGACTTCACTGTCCCCCCAGACAGGCTTTTGCTGGGGGGGTGCACATTTGTTTAGCAGCACCATCAGTGGTTCTGATCATCAGCTGCAGCAGCTCCAGCTGGTTTTAACTCTAATTACAGACGTGTGCACGTGCACGTGCGCGTGCACCCTGCAGACACTCAGCTGTGCAGTTTGTGTTGGACTCGGTGGAAAGTGCCCGACTGCTGTGAACCACAGTCGCTATAAAAAGCCGCCGGTGGTGCGGCGCCGCCATCCAGCCGCCACACCCAACAAGCTCCGCCCCTCTGCAGCAGCAGCCTGCCAACACGGTTCTGACTTGTCTGGCTGAGCCCACACGGACACGGCTGCTGCTCCCAGTTTGAACCTCTGATCGACCCGGTTCTGTGTTCTGGACTTCTCGTCCATCAGATCACCTCGAAACCAAGATGGAGGACAAACTTTGGTCTCCGTGGTGAATCTGGGGACGACAGAAGTCCCAGTTTCACAAACACAGTTCCCAGTTCCCTCGGAACATCCCAGCCAACGAATTCTGAAAGTTTTTATTACGCTTTTCTGGAATTTTACAAAAGACAGAAAGAATCTCACCTGGAATATTTGGAGCAAAAGTAGTTTTGATGCTCTATAAAGAAGTATTTAACAGATATGAAGGGATTTTTTACAGTGTAAAAGGTTTCTTCCTTAAATATACGTTTTACTGTTGGACTGGTTCTGTTCCAGTTCTGTTCCAGTTCTGTTCCTCACCTCCAGGTTTCAGAGTCAGTTTGGAGGTTCTGAACCAGTCGGCTGCCTGGATCGATCGTCTCTGCAGCAGCTGAGAGTCTGGCCCACTTCGCTGGGAACGTCCTGTCCATGCACGTGAACGCACCACCTTTACGGCTCCGCCCACAGAGCTGCACCTTGACAACACTGCCCTCAATGCCCCGCCCCCACCGGTCCATTCTCTCAGCTCCGCCCCCAACAGTTCTGTTCTCTCAGCTCCGCCCCACCAGTCTGTTCTCTCAGCTCCGCCCCCACAGCTCCGTTCTCTTAGCTCCGCCCCACAGTTCCGTTCTCTCAGCTCCGTCCCCACAGCTCCGTTCTCTCGGCTCCGCCCCCACAGCTCCGTTCTCTCAGCTCCGCCCCCACTGGTCCGTTCTCTTAGCTCCGCCCCACCAGTCCGTTCTCTCAGCTCCGCCCCCACAGCTTCGTTCTCTCAGCTCCGCCCCAACAGTTCCGTTCTCTCAGCTCCGCCCCCACAGCTCCGTTCTCTTGGCTCCGCCCCCACAGGTCCGTTCTCTCAGCTCCGCCCCCACCGGTCCGTTCTCTCAGCTCCGCCCCCACAGCTTCGTTCTCTCAGCTCCGCCCCCACCGTTCCGTTCTCTCAGCTCCGCCTCCAACAGTTCCGTTCTCTCAGCTCCGCCCCCACCGGTCCGTTCTCTCAGCTCCACCCCCACAGCTCCGTTCTCTCAGCTCCGCCCTCTCAGCTCCGCCCCCACCGGTCCGTTCTCTCAGCTCCGCCCCCACCGGTCTGTTCTCTCAGCTCCGCCTCCAACAGTTCCGTTCTCTCAGCTCCGCCCCCACAGCTCCGTTCTCTCAGCTCCGCCCCCACTGGTCCGTTCTCTCAGCTCTGCCCCCACAGCTCCGTTCTCTCAGCTCCGCCCCCACAGCTCTGTTCTCTCAGCTCCGCCCCCACCGGTCCGTTCTCTCAGCTCCGCCCCCACAGCTCCGTTCTCTCAGCTCCGCCCCCACCGGTCCGTTCTCTCAGCTCCGCCTCCAACAGTTCCGTTCTCTCAGCTCCGCCCCCACCGGTCCGTTCTCTCAGCTCCGCCCCCACCGGTCCGTTCTCTCAGCTCCGCCCTCAGCACGCTGTGGAGGACTTGCCGCTGAGGTTCGGCTCGATCTTGGCCACCAGCAGACGGAGAGAATCTCCCGAAGACCGAATCAGCTCTCGACCCCTGAGACAGAAGCAGACAACGCTGTGACCTCCAGATGTGCGGGACTCTGACCCTGGACGTGCACAGGTACTCACACGTGGTACTCCAGACCCACCAGGCTGGCACCGTTGACAGCCAGGATCCGGTCACCCGTCCTCAGCTTCTGACACTGAGCTGCAGGAGAACCAGGAACCACCGACTTGACGTAAACGCCGCTCATCTGCAGCTGAGTTTTCTGAGGGTGAGAGACAAGATGAAGATCTTCAGCCACATTAGCATCTGGAGGAGCTGTAAAGGTCTCACCATCCCGTCCACGAGGGCCAGGCCAAGCCCGTGAGGGCCCCTGTGGAGCTCCACGGTGAACACCTCCTGGTCGTCCTCCTCTTCATCATCTCTGACCTCCCCTCTCTCTTTCTTCCACTCAGCAAAGCCCCTGACTGTAAAAACAGAAAAACACATCTGAAACAGGAAGTCATGACTGGATCTGGTCCAGGATCAGCTCAGCTGATCTGAAGTCCTGGTGATCAACGTGATCAAATATCATTAACGTCTTTTTCCTTTAGTAAGGAAGAGAATCATCTGATAATCAATCTGATTAGCTGGTGGCTAATTTGGGTTAGCATGATGTGTTGTTGTGACAGGGACTTCCCAGCATGCCGCTGGCCTGAACAATGCTGCCGCCCATTAAGATTCCACACACCAACCCAGCTGTAAATTCCCATGATGGACTGGAGGCTGTTCTTTTCCCTCCTGACATCACCACCTCGCCGTCAGATTAAAGGATTAGCAGCTATCCAAATAACGCTAGCTGTTAGCGAGCGGCTCTGAGCCACGGGAGGTGGAAAATCAAACACTTCCTGCCCTGTGTAGGCAGGAAAACTGGACAATTCTGGGCACTTTGGCCTGGTGTGTGTTCAGATTCACAGATGAACGTGCTGCCGGATGGTTCGGTTCCTCCATAATCCTCAAAGCAAAACCACCTCCCGAAGGGGGAGATCACAGCCCAGGGACCAATGGGAGGGCGGATCCAGCAAATCCCGCAGTTAAAGCCCTTCAGGAGGGGGGTCCGTTCAGCATCTGGGCCCTCCTGGATCCACCTGACCTCTGCACTGTTATCGATCAGATCTGTGTCCTGGTTGCCTTGGTAACCAGGTTACTAGCATGCGCCCAGGGACCAGAGAGGAGGCCCAGAACCTTTGAAAACAACCGAACAGGTTCTGACTGGACTCAGGTTCTGATCATCTGACTGTTGGTACCTTTGTGTTGTGGCCGCGCTCCCTCCCTCATGTCGGCCTCGGCCAGCTCGCCGCCCTGCGGCGTGTTGGGCGGAGTCAGCAGGCAGGAAGGATCCAGCGCCAGGCTTTTGTGAGGGACCAGGCCCGCCTGGCCAGGGAGGGTGTTCTGCAGCTCCAGACTCTTCAGCTTCTGCGTCAGAACCGCCTCGCAGCCGCTCAGGTCTGAGCCTCGGGCCTGAACCACGTCTGAGCAGGCCTCACGGTCCCGACCCACCTCAGGGGACGGGCAGAAAACTGAGTCGGAGACCACCTGGGTGGAGGCGGAGGTCGCGGTCTGGCTGTCTGCAGTCTGCAGGTATAAAGTCCATCAGTACCAGATGTTGACACACTTCCTGAACACAGCTGAGCCCGTTACCTGCCCACGCCCCCCCTCCCTGGGGGGCAGGCGCCGTACCCACGCCTGCAGATGGCGGAGCTGCTGGAACAGAGCGGGTTCCACGGTGGCGTTGCCCAGCTCCAGCTGAAAGCTGCTGCTGGGCAGGATGAGCGGCGGATGGCGGTCAAAGCTCTCCAAGATGTCTCCTGCAGGGGGGGGGGCGTTAAAACCTGGACCTGAAGGAGGCAGTCCTGCTGCGCCTGTGTGTGTGTGTGCGTGCACGGGACGCCACACCCTCACCTGTCCTGACGGCGTCCTCTGCATCAGCGGGCGCCGGCGTCCACCCACTGGGACAGGACTTACTGGAGCCGTATTCTCTCAGGATGTGATGAAGCTGAGCCGGGTTCAAGGCTGAAAACTCCCCCCTGAGAGACGTCCACGAGGCCTGGACGGAGGAGAGACACCAGAGTTCCCATCATGCTCAGCTCCGCCTGACTAATGGGACCAGCGCTGCGTCCACGTCCAGGACACATTTGAGCGATTACCAAGATTGTCCCTAATGAGCTTCCATAGATTGTGATGTAAATATCACGGCTGTAAGTCCATAAAAGGTGATTCTGTTGTTCTTCTGACCCAGCTTTAACTGGACGGGTTTGTTGTGTCTGGGTTTGGTTCCAGAACCACATCCCACAACCGTCCTTCGCAACCTTTCCACGTCTGTAAACATCCATAAATAACGACCAGTGTGACCTCAGAGGTCCGGACACAGGGCACCAAACCACCATGACACGACTGGGCCAATCAGTCGGCTCGGATGTTTCCTGTGGCGTTGACGCCTCAACAGCTGACCTCTGACCTCAGGCTGGGCATAAACAAGCCCCGCCCTCAATGTTGCACATGATGACATCACTTCCTGAACATGTTTCCAGGTGAATCGACCCTCAGCTGTGGGTGTCGGAGTGAGAGACGACCTCTGACCTGCAGGAGGGTTTCTTTGGGCGTGGCCAGCAGATTAACGGCAGCAGACAGCTTCTGGAAGAATTGGGTGGCCAGCTCGCCCAGACCGATGCTCTGGAACCAGTCCATCATCAGGTCCAGGTTAGCCCGGATCTGGACCCCCCGCGACCACTGGTAGAACCCCCCCACAGAACCTGCAGAAGGTGTCCGAGTGGAAAGGAAAGGTAAGGATGCTAATGTTAGCATGCTACTATTAACAGCACCGGCGAACAAATGGCAACGTTAACGACTCGGGAGACATTAATCACCTCTCTCCATGAGGGCGTTGAACATGGACGCGTTGATGAAGAAGAACAGATACGCACAGAGCTGCAGCGAGATGTCCGGGTGCACCTGGAAGGCCTTGGAGAGTTTCAAGGTCTCCTTCAGCACCTCCAGGATGCTGCCAGCCCATCGGGCAGCCGCAGCTGCCCCCCCTCTGAGAAGGGGTTCCCCTCCAGCAGCCCAGGCAGCGCCGGGTACATGCTCTGAGGAGACAGAGGTCAAAGGTCAAAGGTTGGAGATGAACCCTTTCATCTCTCCACTCTGCTGTAAAAGCTACGTTAAGGCTCGTGTCCTACAACACGTCCACAGGGGTGTTACTGCCAACGCCATGGCGACGGCGCCGCCCTCAAGCTGACTCATGACGGCAGGTCAGACGTTTATTTAAGGCACCAGTGTGTTTCCATGGAGACGGGACTGGAACAGGAAATGAACAGGGCATTCAGGCCTGACTTCCTGTGCTGAGGGTGTTTCTCCAGGACGCAGGTCACAGCTGAACCTCCGCCAGACAAACCAAAACTCTTCATGGTTTTGGAATCGGGCCAGAAGCTGATGTCAGCCAACCTGGGACCCCCCCCCCCCCCCCACAATGACGAACCCCCCCCCCCCCCCCCCCCCCCCCAGAGCAAACACTCCAACATGAGGTGTCAGCAGGGTTGAGAGGAAAGGGAGAGGCGGAAACACGTGGTCCTGCTTCCTTCCCTCTCTTCCTTTGACATGAGTGTTCAGGGTGGTTCTGCTTCAGGAGGTTCTGCTTCAGGGTGGTTCTGCTTCAGGAGGTTCTGCTTCAGGGTGGTTCTGCTTCAGGGGGTTCTGCTTCAGGGTGGTTCTGCTTCAGGGAGTTCTGCTTCAGGGTGGTTCTGCTTCAGGGGGTTCTGCTTCAGGGTGGTTCTGTTCGGAGCTCCACCCAGATGACTGCAGCCAGTATCTTTCTACACTTCTGACTGGGATGATTCAGTAGGAGCCAGAAGGTCTGACCTGCCACCAGGGGGGCTGCAGCCGGACTTCTCTAGACCTCTACGTGGTGTGTAGGAGTCCCCCATCACAGCAGTTGTTTTTCCTGCTGATCTGACTATCTCACAGGCTCTTCCTGGCTGAGTCGCCCTTTCCAGCAGTTATTGTGTGTTCTGCCTGGAACCGGCTCAATCTAAACACAGCCTGGTGTTTCCACAGGCTGAATTTCCTGTTTCTCGTGTGAGCCAGCTCGGCTCAGAAGGTTCTGAAATGTGGGTTTGGGTTTGAGCTGCCGACCTTTGTCAGGTAGTAGACAGACTGCTGGAAGGTGAACATGATGACTTCCTCCAGGACCGTCATGGCTTCCTCACAGGCTGTCTGCGTGGACAACATCTCCGAGCCCAGCAGGCCTGAGAACACACACACACACACACACACACACACACACACACACGTTATAACAGCCCGCTGCAGGTGTGGCGGCTGTGAGGACCTTCGGCCCACCTTGGCCCTCCTGGTGCCCCCTGTAGGGCAGCAGCTGAGGGACGTCGTGCTGGATGAAGTGCAGCAGCTCGATGGAGTTGGCCATCCACATGAACAGAGGCTTCAGACCCGGGAGCAGCTGGTCCATGGTGAGCACCTGAAGGAGGCTGGGCTGCTCCGGCCCAGAAGTCCTGAGAGGCAACAGAGGAATGAGAACACCTCCAATGTTCTGGTGACATTTGTGCTGACGGGCTTACATTTCTGGCTGGATCGCTGCCAGTTCTTTGGTCTTCTCCTGAAGGAGGGAGAACACAGATTATTACACTGGGACCAACCAGACACTGGAGGGGGGGGCATTCTTACCCATGTGATCAGCTGGATCTGGCTGGCAATCCGGAGCAGCAGCTGCCTGAACTGGGTCAGCTGGAAGGTGGCGGCCGAGTGCTGGATGCACAGAATCAGCAGGAAAGCCGGCGTCAACTTTGGCTCATCTCCACTGGGGTCCAAAGATGTCAGAATCTCCTGCAGGACCCTGTCCTCCTGCTCCAGCTCGTAGCTCAGCAGCACCTCGGCGCCTTTAACGTCCCTCCAGGGTGGCACGAAAGGCTTTCGCCACAACCTTTTCTCCGCCACGGTGGAGCCGCACGCTAAACACGCTTTGGTGTTTGGACAGAGTCTGGTCATCCAGGGGGGAGTCTGGAGCCACCCTGAGGAGCTGGTCGGATCCTTGAACATGAACAGGTAGTGGTTCCCCAAACCTACCAGGTCCCCGGGGTTCAGTTCCACCTCCTCCTGGAGGTTAAACCCATTTCTGGTGACGGGAGCGCCATGAAGGGGCTTCAACATGGTCATGGTCTTTCTGTGGTCCCCTGAGGGGGACTGGACGTTGTCCAAGCGTCTGATGCAGCAGTGCTGCGGCAGAACATCGGGGGCGTACAGAAGGATGTCCACCTTCAGCCTGTCCTCGTCCTCCCCGTGACAGTGTTCTCTGCAGCGGCCAAAGATGGTGGACGTCCCGCTCATCAGGTAGATGACGAAATCCTGGAAAGACCCCAGGGACGTGAACCACTTCACCTCGTGGAAAATGTTCCAAATGTTTGGTGAGTAAAGTAATGAAAGGTGACGTTAACGAGGAGTGGGGAGGCTAGCTGGTTAGCATGCTAACTGCTGCCACCTGTTTTAAACCTGAACCAGAACCGTCCAACTGCCCACTCCCATTAATGCTTTTAGTAGATTATCTGCAGCCTCATCGGATCAGACGGGACCGACAGGAATGGAAAGGATCAGGACACCGGCCCGAGCGGAGCGGGTCTGTCCAGAACCTCGCAGCTTTGTTGAACCCATCTGATAAACACCAACACGAGGAGACGGAGATAAACCGGATCTAGAGTTCTGCTGATAGTGTTGTGAGTAAAGCTGGTGGAGGTCGGCGGGAGAACGGACGGAGAACATAAAGCGTTCTGCCGGGTCAGCACCTCTCCTGCAGCGTGGACAAACACTGGGCCGGGCTAATCCCTGCTATCTGACAGAACCGGCAGCAGGTGGAGTTCAGGACCGGCTGCTAATGCTGGGAGGGCACAGCACAGTTACCCTCCTCACTGGGTTACACTCACTGCCCCTTCTGTCTGGATCAGAACCAACCACCTGGGTGCTGCTCTGAGGAACCTGCAGGGATCCTCTGGATGATCTTAAGGATCTTCCTCCATCCCACCAATGGAGGTCACCTTCACCAGCTGTAGAATTCTGGCTTTCATCGCTTCTGGGGTTAAGAAAGGAATTCTGGGATTTCAGGTTTTCTACAAAATGACTGAAATTTTAAGTTTCAACCAGGTATTTTTTATGGTAAATGAAACTTCCTTCCTGTGAATATTCCAGAGTACCAATTCAGTTGTTGAACATTGCATCCTGTATCAGCTGCGGTCATTAGTGTGGCTCCTCCCACTTCCCCCTCACCTGGCGGTGGTTGTAGCCCTGCAGGAGCAGGAAGTAGGGGAAGTCGAAGGGAGGGTGGATGGAGAACTGGGTGGTGTTGTCGTCGCTGCTCTCCGTCTCCTCCTTCTCCGCGCCGAGCTGCAGCGCCTCTTTGTCAGCCTCGGCCTCGGGGTCCTCCCTCAGGGCGCCGTGCTGGGTCCGACCCACCTCCTTGGCCATGGTCATCAGATCCATCTCGCTCAGGCTCCTCCAGATGCTCAGGGCCTCCTCGGCATCGCTGCTGGCCTCCACAAACAGCGAGGCCACTCTGGAGCGGCTCTTCTGCAGCTTTCGCGCCTGAGCGTTGATGCCTGGCGGAGCAGACGGCGGCGCTCGTTACCACGGGCACGGACCTCTGCTGATGAAGCTCAGGTGATTTAACATTAACATTTTGGGTTGTGGAACCCTCAACCCCCCCCCCCCCCCCCCCCCCCCCCAGAGCCAGACAGGCTGCAGCCCGACAGACGAGGCTACGTTGAGCACCGGGGTTCTGAGACGGAACCACCTCTGTTCCAGGCCGGAGGCCCGTTTAGGATGCTTCACGTGGCAACAACGTCCTGGAGGGTTCAGTCAGAGCAACAGAGATTAAGTCTCAGAATTAGCTTAATCTGATGCGCACACGCCTAAACACACACACACACACACACACACACACACACACACACACACACACAGTGGTAATCTACTTTAAACCCTTCTTTGAAGATGTTGCATCACTCAGTAATTACACATCACAGCAGATGGTAATGACATGTGGAGTCCCCCAGGGTTCCATTCTAGGGCCCCTTTTGTTTACAGCTACGCTACACTCTCACTAGCTCAGATCACTACCGTTGCCATGGTTACTATGGTCATTATTCTGATGACACACAATTACAATATACCAGGGATAGAATAAAAAAGTAAACAACCAACCAAATGATGTTCAGGGATATTTTTAGAGGTTTTTTTAGTACAGAAACAACAGCCAGAAGCCAAAGTCAACGGGCAGCAGGACGAGCAGCGCAGTGCCGAGGGAGGAGCCACGGGGAACCTCCGTGGTTCTCGGGGCCTTTAATGGGCCCCCACAACAAAGCAGAGATAAGAGTGTGGCTGCGATGACCTCCTGTGCCCCTGGCTGAAGCTTTTGTTGGCTCCTGACCTCTCACACGCTGCCGTCTCGCTGCCTCAGCCGCCGATAAGCTGCACAATAAGCTGCCAATCACCGGAGGATAATGACCGGCCATGGCTCCGCCCTGGGGCCCTGTGATTGACGACCCAGGCAGGAAGGGGGCGTGGCGGCGGGAACGCACCTGCTGTGACCGTGTCTTGCTCCCGTAAACTCTGCTCCTCTATGCTGGCTCGCAGCTGGATTTCAAAGCGGCGGGAAAAGCCGTCTTTGGGCTTCCACAGGGACTGCAGCACCAGGGGCTTCTCGTGGTCGGCCACCACACGAAGCACTCCCTCCTCCACAGGTTGTCCACGCCCGTCTGGCCGATGACATCGCAGAGAGCGTAGTCGCTGGCGTCTTCTTCTCCAGGCAGTATCTGAACAGCGAAGACGCCGTTATCACAAAGAGGACACCCAGACGCACAACGGCCAGCTGCCCCTGAGGCCTGATGCTGCCAGGGGCAATAAAACCATGTTCCCTACAGTTTACAGCCTCTACCTGCAGTACCCGCAGGTGAACACGGGGGGCAGTGTTGCGTTCAAACAAGAGAAATTAGCTTTTCGAGCAAATATGGGCGTGTTGAGATGTTGGCAGACCAACACCAGAATGCTTTTTAATTGGAAATGAGACGGGAAGTGTTGCTGTGTTTCAGTGACACCATCAGACGCTGTCACGTGGACGCCGCTCACCTCTCCAGGGCCTCCCGCACCAGCTCTTTGGCGCTGGACTGCGTGGTGGCGAGCACGCTCTTGTAGTTCGTTCCCTCACAGAGGTCACTGCCGAAGATCTTCAGGACGCCCGGTACCGACATCTGACTGGACAGCTCGGCAGGGGTCGTCTGTGGTCCGCAGGTCACCTGACATGGCCCGGCCCCCGCCCCCCACTGTCCCGCAGGTTGGGGCTTTGGTTGAAAAACACTGGAAAATCTGTTATTGTGGCGGCGGATTTTGCTCTTGCCGGCTGCCGGACACAAACGCCGTCTGAGGAAGCGGACGGTGCTGTCGGAGTGGGTCGACTGAGAAGACAGAGACGGGTTCAGGTGACCGGAACACACGACCCATCAGAACCGCCACTGATGGATCAACCATCACGGGTCGCCATAAACACCAGGAAGGGCTCAGCAGACCGATTTGTTTACAGTAGAATAAAGGAGGTTGTAGAAAAACCTCATCAATCAATCACCACTTAAGCCATAGAGACGCAATTAAATGTTTTCCATTGAGAGAAGAGGAAACAGTTTGATCAAACAGTGGGAGCCTATTGATGACTGATCGATCTGCTCCCAAACATGACGCGACCACGTGGCCCATTTAAAAACAAATGTCAGATTGTGGTGGAAAAACCATTTAGACTTACTGGAGAGAGCCATTGCTGGGCTTCCGGCCCAGTTTTCCCAGTCTCTTCTTGGGTGAGCGGATGATAAAACCCGCAGGGAAGTTGAGGCTTTGTTTCTGACTCTGGCCGCTTCGATCCTCTGAGATCATCCTGGATTTTTCGATCACCTGAACGCAACACAGCCATAATTAGCATCGTAGCTAACAGGAGCTGGAACATAACGGGACTCTTACAGTCAGCTGAGCTGCTGCTCCACTCAGACCTCTGGATCCACGGGACAACCTGGATCCACGGGACAACCTGGCTCCACGGGACAACCTGGCTCCACGGGACAAACTGGCTCCACGGGACGAAGGGACGCGGTCACATCCAATAACAGCTGGACTTTAATTACATTCCATCGCAAATTGAAATAAAACGAGGGGAAGAACTAAAAAGTTCCAAATAAAATCACTTTTCAGGCAGAGAAAATCCAAGGTGAAGCGGGAAAGACAGAAAATGCTCCTCGCACGGTTGGTCCGGCAGTGACGGGGAGAGCGGGAGCCGAACCGGTCCATGATGACCCGGAGTCCGCCGGGAGGCTCGATCACTTTGGACCGCCCGAGAGCGCGAGGCGGGGAGCAACCTGCTGCTGACGTCAGAGCGGAGGGGCGTGGCAACGCAGTGACCGGTTTCTGCCCGCCCCCTGGCGGATGAGCGGAGTATAGCAGCGAAACGTTTAACGGACCCGCCAGTGGCCCCCGCCTGTGGCCCCCGCCTGTGGCCCCTGCCAGTGGCCCCCGCCTGTGGACTGTGGCCCCCGCCTGTGGCCCGTTTATTATCCATATCTACGCGCATTGCGCCCCCTACTGATCACAATGACGAGCTGCAACAAATCTTGTGAAGTCATGAGTGACCTTTCTGGTTCTCGCCATATATTCTGTCATTTATTCAGACTGTTGAGTCCCCAAAAACTTTAAACGATGTTTTTAAACAGTTAACTTTGACAAAACTCACAGGTTTAAATGTATGCATCTAATTTGATGACAAAAGTCTCTTTAAATACTTTTTATTTAAACTCTTTGTTCTACATATGAAGCTGTCATTGTCACTAGAGAATGTCGTTGCAGGTTGCTTCATTCTTGTGTTGCTGCAGAGGGTGTTTCAGGCAGGTCGTGCAGGCTGCAGCGAGCATGTCGGAGGCGGATGTGGAGCGTCACCTGCAGCTGCAGCAGCAGAATCAGGTCACACGGTTGAGTTTCTGAGGAGACGCAGGAGCTTCAGCTGCACCACAAAACACAACCTTCACCTCAATACCCAGGAAGAGGTACACAAGTCTCCAACTGTGTGAATCTTTATGTTTCTCTAAACAAATATGTGGTCATAACTATTAAAAGGCTTCAGGTTCAACATTTTCCTGTGAGTTTGAGCATGTGAAGTCTTCATTATTCTAATATTTATCAGGCGTTAGCGCTCAGCAGCGCTACATGAACAGTGATGAATCCATCTGATTAAAGCTTCCTCTGATAAAGACTCACTTACGGAAAAGCGACAAAGATCTACACTTAGACTCTGTCTGAATTTTATTATCTAACATCTCTAAGAGCAAAGTTTACCTTTAACTGATAATCTCTATGAACAAAATGAATCATTTAAAAATAAGTTAATGTGAGTGTTTGTAGATGCTCAGACATCTGTCACCATGCTAAGCTAAGCCAAGCTAAATTATCTTTAATCAATAAAGTCAATTAATAAAGTTTAGAGAGTTTAAAGTAAACTGGGGTTACTTATGAATTAAAATTTTCACAATACAAAAAAAGATCAAATAAGCAGTTTAAAGACCAAATTTCTATCTCGTGTGTCTAAATGATGCAGGGTTAATTAATGAGACCCTGAGAGACAGAAAACAGTGTTGGTGAAATAAACTAATTTAAATATGAAGCTGACTTCCTGTTACAACTTTTGGTTTGTAAAAATAAACACATAGTAAAATATAAACAAATTAGTGCTTAATTTTGTGTGTGAGTGTATGTGTGTGTGTGTGTGTGTGTGTGTGTGTGTGTGTGTGTGTGTTGGGGGAGGTCTATTTTGCATGGCGGAAGGATATAGGTAATCACTGACCGGTGCTTCGGTGGTATCGTCACCAGCAGCGGAGCGGCGGAGGATCTGAGGCCGACAGTCGGCGCTGATCTTCGGCCTCGACACTCAGGCTCAGCCGGTCCTCGGAGCAACAGCGGCAGGACTCGAACCGGCACCTTCAGCCGTGCGTGGGCACCGATTCTCTGGCTGGTTGTTCTAAATATGCCGCCGGGTTCCTGCAGAAGAGACGCAGACACAAAATAACGTCCAGAGAGGAGAAAACGTGAGTTAAATGTCTGAATTTTAAAATTGGGGACTTCCTAAAAACACGTTTTAGTTCTCTTCCTCTTTCTTAGAGTCATCAGAAAAATAGTTTAATTTAGTGTAATAAAACGTTGTATTAGACGTTACCAGCAGTTCCACAAACGTCATCATTATTCTGCGTGATTGCAGCTGTGATATTAAAGTAGGTCAGACTTTCTTTGAATACAAGTGTGATATTTTGCCTTCAGGAATGAGCTGATTTGACTTTTGCGTTTCTGCTTTTCCTGTTCGGAGCTTGTGACACTTCTGTCCCGGACAGATTCATGATCAGAGATTCTCTTCTGGATTAAGGTTGTTTCTTGAAGCCCACCTGACCATCCAGGTGTTCACACCTGCTGAAATGGTTCATTTGGGGTTTCTGGTTTGGGGGTTTCTGGTTTGGGGGTTTCTGGTCAGCTGCAGCCTGAAGCCTCCAGAAGAACCCTGCATCAGGTCCCGTTAGGGTCCGTTCCAGCGTCCCGTTTCCTGATGATTCCTGCTGAAGCACCTGTTTCAGCAGGTGAACGGAGGAACAGGCTCCTCCCACCTCCCTCCTCTAAAAATACACCTGATTTATTTGTTCACGTCGGGAGATTTTGAGGAACAAAAGTCAGGAGTTCATTTCCAGCCCGTCTTTTTTCTTTGCCTCTTTTGAACTTCAATCAGAACTGAAGTCATTTCACTTTCGTCCAAACCCGATTTTCATATTTTTGAGGTTTAATTTTAATTCGTCGTCGGCAGAAACGTCACCCGAAGGTCTCGGTCCGGTTCTGGATCCTCCTGATGGAAGCTCTGGCAAAGTATGATTTTATGGCCACGGCTGACAACGAGCTCAGCTTCTGCAAGGGCGACGTCCTGAAGGTCAGCACGCCACCCTGGACGACCTCCCGACCTCTGACCTTCGTGTTGACCCTGTATTTCTTCGTTCTGGTTTAGATTCTGAGCCCCCAGGACGACTGGTTCAAGGCTGAGATGAACGGACAGGAAGGCCTGGTCCCTCAGAACTACATCGAGATTCAGACTCCCCGGTGAGAAGTTCTGATGGTCCTCGAGAAGCAGAAAGTTCCTCTGTGGGAAGTTGTGATGGTTGATGTTCAGGATTCAGAGCCTCCAGGTGGCTCCAGGTGCTCTTGGCATCATTTGGCCCCCTGCTTCCAGCGCTCCTGGTCTGGGCGTGAAGGTGGGAGTGTGGGGAAAGTTCTGGTCTCAGGAGATTTCTGACCCACCTGATCTGGACCGTTTGAACTTTCCTCCACAGTCAGACCAAGTGAGCAGAAGTTTAAAAAGACCTTAAAAGTTGGAAAAAAAGGAATGAAGTGAATGTTGCCGTTCGCGGCTCTGCTGGAACTGTGGATGCTTCAGGACTCTGGCTGTGTGAGTGCGCCCGTGGGCGTGCACGTGAGCTCTCAACCACACAACAATGCTCCCCTGTGTGCAGGTGGTTTCAGGAGAACGCCAGTCGCAGCGCTGCAGAGGAACTCCTGAGGCTCAAAGACGTGGGGCAGTTCGTGATCCGAGGCTGCCAGAGCTCCCCCGGGGAGTTCTCCATCTCTGTCAGGTGGGGGAACCAGCCCAGATCCTGGGTCCTGGATCCTGGATCCAGCTCCTCTGCAGCCAGCAGAGGAGCTGGAGTCCCCCTCCAGGGGCTGCTGATCGTTATTAAAAACCCGGAGACGAAAATGAGGCTTTGAACCAAAGTTCTCCCCTCAGACACGAGAGCGACGTCCAGCACTTCAAAGTGATGAGGGACAGCCGAGGTCAGTACTTCCTGTGGTCCAAGAAGTTCACGTCCCTCAACAAGCTGGTGGATTTCTACAAGACTGCGTCCATCTCCAAGACCAGGGAGATCTACCTGAACGACGGCGGCCCCGACAGCAGAGCGCCGCCCCTGGTCCAGTCGGTAGGACTCACAAATCCTCCGTAAACCTTTAAAGAACATCTCATCTTTTACCATCCTTCAACCATCAGCTGATTCTTTGGCTTCCTCTCTTCACCTGCTTCCAGCAGGTGAAGAGAGGAAGTTTACCTGAGCAGCGGAACGCCGCGGCGCCGATCACGGCTTCATCGCGAAGAGCTTCGGACCAGCCTCCCAACCAGCTGGTAAATATTCGACCTTCGGTGACCTTTTATAGTTGAAGACTGAGGACGTCC
>NC_042289.1:13776940-13849440 GCF_901000725.2 Takifugu rubripes
CTTCAGTTAATCTCCTCGTTTTAGGTTACAAACTTGTTTTCAACTCTTTTTAACGACGGCACCAACTTTGTGTTTCTGCAGCTTTATGTCAGAAACGTCAAACCTCCATTTACACTGTTACAATCCGACTGTTGGCACAAGTTTGATTGTTTTATCACTGAATTCTCATATTAGAAAATTTTTTTTCTCTATTAAAACATCTCGGGAAACTAAATCTGAGAGGCATAAACTTGTTGGGGCTCATCAGATGCTAACCGCTAACCTCCCCACGACCGGAGGCCAAGCCTGACGCCAGAGGTCAAAGGTCACTCCTGAGGAACTCTCGGGCCTGCTGAGCCCCTCCGGGTTTCTGTCTGTCACAGAATTGGCAGCGTCTTTTCTTCATCGTGCCGCCGAGCCCGTTACCTCAGGGGAGCGCCAACATCTGCCTGGACCCTCACAGGACCGAGGACGGGCCAGAAGAAGGTTGCCGGACCCGTGCATGGCGGGAGACCCCATCAGAGGGTGGGGTGTGAAGACGGCAGCCGTCTGGGCTGACATCCATGACAGGAGGAACGTTCCCCTCGCCGTCTCCCTGAGAACCAACAAACTGAACCAGAACAAAACCGCGGAGTGGATCCTGTTGCCATGCAGGTAGGAACAGAACACAGGAGACACCAATAAGAAGCTGGTTTAATCCTGGTCCTCCTGTCCAGCTCGGTGGAGCTCCCATCTGGGCCGAGGCCCCCGGGCCTGGACTCAGGATCTGGTTCTGTTCCAGCTGGAGGAGGGTCGGGAGCAGCAGCTGATTCAGTGCTGAACCTTCAAACACACGAAAGTTAAAGGAGACATTTTGTTCTAAACCCTTTGACTTCTTGCGCGCTCCTGGCGCCCCCGTGGTGTCATAGTTGGTAATCGCAGCTATGATTCAGTAAACCTTGTTTTCAATTAATCAATTAATCCATATGATGTTTATATATTTAGATCAGCTTCTTCTGAAAGACTGACGGCAGCACAGGTGAGTCTCGGCTGAACCTGCCGCTGGAATTAGAACGAAGAATCCCACCAACATTTTGACCATTGTCAGTCTTATTTTCGTTTCTCACCAACAGGACGAGGTAAAGGTCATGAAGAGGTCATGAAGACGTCCATCCAGGTTCTGAGTGGACTCAACATCCTGAGGGTGAAAACAGCGGCTGGCTCCAGCAGATGTCGTCATGACAACAAGCGTCGTCACCGAGAGTCCGCGTGGCTCCGTTTCATTTAAACAAAAAGGGTTTCAAATATTTCACGGTTTTACCTTTATTATTCCTGCAAAATGTAACCATTGCTTTACTTTTATTTTACTGTAATATGTGGATAGAGCTGTAAATTAACCCGGCTATTCTATTTTGTTACATAAAATGTTTAAACTTGACGTGAATAAAGAACAGGAAGAATCTCTTAAAATGGCCGCAGCTTCAAAACAAAGGTGCGTTGAGAGCTGCGCTGCTGCCGCCGGCCGCCAGGGGGCGACACCCCTGCTAGAAGTGACCCTCTTTCTTTTTATACCGCAACTACAAACTTATTGGATCATTATTGTATATCAGATTTTGTTTTAAGGTTACAACGTCGCTAAAGGGTAAACCGCGTTAATCATATATAATCGCGGCCTCATCGCTGATCAACAGATTTAAGTTAATAAAAACGCTTTCGTGTTGCTGCGTTAGCGTCAGTTCACCCGGTGCTTTTACTCTGAAGGTTCTGTAACTCTTCCGGTGTCTCTTCCCGCCCCGGATTGACGCAGAAGGATGAAGATTTCCGTGACGACAAGTTTCAAACGGCAGCTTTGGACCAGGCGGTCGGAATAAACCTGCCGCCGAACTCATGTGTTCCCCTGCGGCCGCCGCTTCGACGCGCGACCCGTGTGGAGCGGACCGAACCGGCTAACGGCGGCTAACCGCTAGCATGAGCTCGTGCTGCTGTTGTTTACATCCAGCCCTGACGATGATGATGATGAAGATGGCGATGATGATGGTGGTGGCGGACCCGGGACAGGTCGGCCCACTAACCAAGAACCAGGTCGACCAGGGGGCCCAGCTGAGGGGTGAGATCGATCGGTACTCGATCAATTATCGATCTGTCAACAGGCCGCTCACCGTTTCCGGTCACATGTCAAACATTTACCATTAATAATCAATAAATCAGGTTGTAATCAGCGCCCTACACTCGTGGAGCACTTTAGTAGGTTCTGTGGTAAATAACGAGTCAATAAACTGGACCTGAGATTGAACGAATCTAGACGGGAAGAACGATCGCAATAAATGTTGTGATAATTATTAATAATTATTAAATGTGTCAAATGTAACAAAACTCAATTTGCAGTTTCCTAAACCAGAGAAAGAGATTTTTGCTGATATTTACAGGATGAGCGATGGAAACGTGTGATTATTCAAGCGACTAACACCCAAAACCATCTTCTCAGAGAAAAGGTGAAGTTTGGCGGCGCCGAGGCCGTCTGGGCCCGCAGGAGAACCATCCAGGACGGGTCAGAATGGTTCCTCTCTTTTGGATCGATGGACCTTTCCTCTCTGGATCCACCTCTCATGGGCGCTGACCTCTCCCAGAACTTCTCGGCTGCTTCTCGGACCTGCGGCCACAACGACTCCATGGACCTGGCGAAGAAGCCGGAGTGGTACCACAGACCGCAGGTGGGCTGCGGGCCAGAGTCCGGCTCCCCGTTCCGGTGCAGGAGCTCCTCCTCGTACGGCTCCCTGTCCACACGGCTGCTCCCCCGAACAGGCTCCCGTCCACTGTCGGAACAGGACCAGCACCTGTACCGCAGCAGGGTCCAGGGCAGCCGCTGGCACCAGGGTTGTTACGGGCCCAGCAGAACCGGCAGCCCAGTTCCTGAAAGCAGCGGCGGAGACGAGAGCGAACAGCGACTCTGACGTGATCTTCTTGGTGTCGTCCACAGAGGAGCCGCTGCTGTGCAGCCCGTTCATCCAGGACGGTTGTTGGACCCGCGGCGTCCCCCGCGGCGTCCCCCGTGGCGTCCCCCGTGGCGTCCCTCCGTGGCGTCCTCCGTGGCGTCCTCGCTGGACGACGGTCCAGGCTGCTACCGCCCCCCTCCCGCTGAGCTCCGCCAGTCCGGACAGCTCGTACTCGGACGAGTCCTCGGACAGCTCGGTGGACGTGCTCCTGCACCGCGCCCGGCCCGTGGTCCTGCTCTCAGAGCTGGGCGCCGTTTACGAGACCCGCCCGGACTTTTCGGTCGACATTTCGAGCGACGACAGCGACGTTATCGAGGTGTCGCTCGCGCCCGACAAGCTAAGAGGCGCCGCGCCGCGGAGCGATGAGGAGGAGGCTCCGCCCACAGCAGTGCGCCGCAGCAGCAGAATCAGGAGGTCCGCCTCCGAAACGCCTCCGTTTGTCCGCCGGACCTCTCGGAACCGTCTGGAGCGGCGAGCCAAGAACGACGCCGTCGGGATTTACTACGAAAGCTGCGAGTCTGATGACGTCGTTGAGGGCGAGTCCAGGCTGTCCGGGTCGGACGATCCCGCCGCGCAGCTGAGGATGTTGGGCGGAGCCAGCAGAAACCGTGGCGACGAGTCTGGCGTCCACGTGGAGACGGACAGGAAGCTGCCACAAACGGCATCAGAACCGTGGCGGGAAGGATCCGAACCCGTCAGCTGTGGCCAGAACCAGCAGGAGGAAGGAGGGAAAGCGGGCGCTGACCAGAAGCGGAAAGGAGCGGCGCCGGAGCGGCGGCGCAGCAAAACATCGGCGAACAGGAAACCGACCGCCAGGTGGAGAAGGAAACGGCGCCTGCAGGTGGGACCGTCGGCCGGGTTCTGTCCCAGAGAACCGGAAATCAAACTCAGATACGCAGAAGTCAAAGAGGAAAAGAAGAGGAAAGCTGGCGGCTTCTGTCCCTTCGTCCACGTGGACAAGACGGCGTGCGTCATCGTCAACTTCCAGGAGGACCAGGAGAGCGTGAGGAGCAGCCCGGGACGGCGCCGGCCCGTTCCACACTCCGTCCCGGGCTTTGTTCCCAACACGTCCTGCTTCCAGCTGTGCCGCTTCTCCTCGGACGGCGAGTGTCAGGCGGCGCTGCTGTGCTGCCTCTGTGGACAGACGGCCAACGCCATGGGCCTGGGCGACCTCCACGGCCCCTACAGACCCTCCGGCCCGTCGGGGAACCAGCAGAACCGCTGGACTGACGGCGCCGCCGGCTGCAACCATTCCGTGGTCGAAAGTCCGACCAGAGGCGACTGCAGCTCTCTCCCAAAGGCGCCTCCGGAGTGCTGGATCCACGAAGACTGCGGGATCTGGGCCGCCGGAGTCTTCCTGGTCAGGGGGAGGCTGTACGGGCTGGAGGAGGCGGCCCGGCTCGCTCGGGAAACGGTGAGTGACCCAGAAACCCAACGGAAAAGGGGAGGAGCTACAGCCACCTGCTGCCAGGCACCTGTGTCACCTCTTCCAGGTGTGCTCCGTGTGCCAGCAGACCGGTGCAATTATGGGCTGTTTCCTGAAGTCCTGCTCCAAAGGTTTCCACTACAGATGTGCCATCCAGTCAGGTAGCGCCCGTACGTGCACATCTGAGCCTTGATTTACTCTCCTTTGTGTTTTAAATGTGTGTCTGTGCACGTGCGCGCGCGTGCGTGTGTGTCTTTCAGGTTGTGTGTTGAATGAAGACAACTTCTCAGTTCGATGTTCAGAGCACAAGGTAACGATGGGATGTAATGGACCGCGCGTCCTCTAGGCGTCGCTAGTGAGCCGTCAGTCCAACCTGGTTTCCATGGAAACCACCTGCTTCTTAGTGGTATTCAATATTAACGGTTTTATGATCAAAATATAACTTTGTGTTTGTGCTTAACAGAGGAAACTGTGGATGAGCAAATGACACAAGAAGATCTGATAGATGAAAGAAAGGTAAAAAAAAGTCTTTAATCTGGTCAAAACTAGCTAAAACCAGCTAAAACCAGCTAAAACTAGCTCCCTAACCAGTGAAACGAGCTAAAACAGCCGAACTTTTGTGTTTTTCAGTCTCCTCAGGGTCGGACATCTTCACGGCTTCAGCGCTGCAGTTTTCTAACACTAACGTGTGTGTGTGTGTGCGTGCGTGTGTGTGTGTGCGTGTGTGGAGCCTCATCACATTTAATTGTAATTAGGGTTCAGCTCATCTTTTCTGATATATTTTCTCTTTTTCTGTCATTATTTTCGCCGCTGCTGAGATTTTAGTTTGATTTAATCAGTTTGTTCGTACTTTTATTTATTAATTTGCACAGATGTAGACGGATAATCCTGCTCAAGTCACACATTTCTTCTTGATTTCTGGATTATTGAAGAACTTTGGGACCAGTTTCTGTTTTCAGTCTCAAAGAAATGCAGGATTAGATTAAATTAGATCAGCCAAAATGTTTTTGAAGACTTACTCTTTTTAATTCAGTAAAGATTTCTGATAATTACAACTCAAACAGAAGATGTAATATATAAAACTGTGTAACTTTATTTCTGTTCTGACAAACATGAATATTTTATGTTGAATAAACTCATTAAAGTGGGTTGAGTTGATTGTGAAGGACCACCAGTGGCCCCTGGACCACCGGTGGCCCCTGGACCACCGGTGGCCCCTGGACCACCAGTGGCCCCTGGACCACCAGGGCCCCTGGACCACCGGTGGCCCCTGGACCACCGGTGGCCCCTGGACCACCAGGGCCCCTGGACCACCGGTGGCCCCTGGACCACCAGGGACCACCAGGGCCCCTGGACCACCGGTGGCCCCTGCACCGACACCAGTTCCCTTCACTGGTTTCCTTCGGCGTCAACAGTTTATGTTCACAAACAAATTCAACCATTTCATTTTTGCTATGAAAAATAAATGTTGCCTCATAATCATCAGCAAAGACCTGAAGCTCGTCTTTACCCGGAAGTGAGAACATTTCAGTGACATCCACTGGTGGGCGTGGCCTCCACAAAGAGGCGTGGTTTGTTGTAGAAGACGTCATGTCCTCGACTGGACAAACACCAGCAGACGGCGCTGGACAGCGGGATCGTTCAGGGGTAGAAAGACTGTCCATCACATCAGGCTACGGCGGGGGGGGGGGGGGGGGGGGGGGGGGGGGGCGAGGGGGAGCCAGGACGGGGGAGAGGGGCGAGGGGGAGCCAGGACGGGGGAGAGGGGCGAGGGGGAGCCAGGACGGGGGAGAGGGGCGAGGGGGAGCCAGGACGGGGGGGTGAGGGGGAGCCAGGACGGGGCGGGGGACTTCACTGTCCCCCCAGACAGGCTTTTGCTGGGGGGGTGCACATTTGTTTAGCAGCACCATCAGTGGTTCTGATCATCAGCTGCAGCAGCTCCAGCTGGTTTTAACTCTAATTACAGACGTGTGCACGTGCACGTGTGCGTGCACCCTGCAGACACTCAGCTGTGCAGTTTGTGTTGGACTCGGTGGAAAGTGCCCGACTGCTGTGAACCACAGTCGCTATAAAAAGCCGCCGGTGGTGCGGCGCCGCCATCCAGCCGCCACACCCAACAAGCTCCGCCCCTCTGCAGCAGCAGCCTGCCAACACGGTTCTGACTTGTCTGGCTGAGCCCACACGGACACGGCTGCTGCTCCCAGTTTGAACCTCTGATCGACCCGGTTCTGTGTTCTGGACTTCTCGTCCATCAGATCACCTCGAAACCAAGATGGAGGACAAACTTTGGTCTCCGTGGTGAATCTGGGGACGACAGAAGTCCCAGTTTCACAAACACAGTTCCCAGTTCCCTCGGAACATCCCAGCCAACGAATTCTGAAAGTTTTTATTACGCTTTTCTGGAATTTTACAAAAGACAGAAAGAATCTCACCTGGAATATTTGGAGCAAAAGTAGTTTTGATGCTGTATAAAGAAGTATTTAACAGATATGAAGGGATTTTTTACAGTGTAAAAGGTTTCTTCCTTAAATATACGTTTTACTGTTGGACTGGTTCTGTTCCAGTTCTGTTCCAGTTCTGTTCCAGTTCTGTTCCTCACCTCCAGGTTTCAGAGTCAGTTTGGAGGTTCTGAACCAGTCGGCTGCCTGGATCGATCGTCTCTGCAGCAGCTGAGAGTCTGGCCCACTTCGCTGGGAACGTCCTGTCCATGCACGTGAACGCACCACCTTTACGGCTCCGCCCACAGAGCTGCACCTTGACAACACTGCCCTCAATGCCCCGCCCCCACCGGTCCATTCTCTCAGCTCCGCCCCCAACAGTTCTGTTCTCTTAGCTCCGCCCCCACCAGTCCGTTCTCTCAGCTCCGCCCCCACCAGTCCGTTCTCTCAGCTCCGCCCCCACAGCTCCGTTCTCTCAGCTCCGCCCCAACAGTTCCGTTCTCTCAGCTCCGCCCCCACAGCTCCGTTCTCTCAGCTCCGCCCCCACCGGTCCGTTCTCTCAGCTCCGCCCCCACAGCTCCGTTCTCTCGGCTCCGCCCCCACCGGTTCCGTTCTCTCAGCTCCGCCCCCACAGCTCCGTTCTCTCAGCTCAGCCCCCACAGCTCCGTTCTCTCAGCTCCGCCCCAACAGTTCCGTTCTCTCAGCTCCGCCCCCACAGCTCCGTTCTCTCGGCTCCGCCCCCACAGGTCCGTTCTCTCAGCTCCGCCCCAACTCCGTTCTCTCAGCTCCGCCCCCACAGCTCCGTTCTCTGGCTCCAGGCCCCCAACAGGTCCGTTCTCTCAGCTCGCCCCACGGTCATTCTCTCAGCTCCGGCCCCAAGCTCCGTTCTCTCAGCTCCGCCCCACCTTACGTTCTCTAGCTCCGCACCCACAGCTCCGTTCTCTCAGCTCCGCCCCCACCGGTCCGTCTCTCAGCTCCGCCTCCAACAGTTCCGTTCTCTCAGCTCCGCCCCACACGGTCAGTTCTCTCAGGCTCCACCTCCAACCAGTTCCGTTCTCTCAGCTCTGCCCCCACAGCTCCGTTCTCTCAGCTCTGCCCCCACAGCTCCGTTCTCTCAGCTCCACCCCCACCGCTCCGTTCTCTCAGCTCCACCTCCAACAGTTCCGTTCTCTCAGCTCTGCCCCCACAGCTCCGTTCTCTCAGCTCCGCCCCCACCGCTCCGTTCTCTCAGCTCCACCTCCAACAGTTCCGTTCTCTCAGCTCTGCCCCCACAGCTCCGTTCTCTCAGCTCCACCCCCACCGCTCCGTTCTCTCAGCTCCGCCCCCACTGGTCCGTTCTCTCAGCTCCACCTCCAACAGTTCCGTTCTCTCAGCTCTGCCCCCACAGCTCCGTTCTCTCAGCTCCGCCCCCACTGGTCCATTCTCTCAGCTCCGCCCCCACAGTTCCGTTCTCTCAGCTCCGCCCCCACCGGTCCGTTCTCTCAGCTCCGCCTCCAACAGTTCCGTTCTCTCAGCTCCGCCCCCACCGGTCCGTTCTCTCAGCTCCGCCCCCAACCCGTCCGTTCTCTCAGCTCTGCCCCCACAGCTCCGTTCTCTCAGCTCCGCCCCCACCGGTCCGTTCTCTCAGCTCCGCCCCCACCGGTCCGTTCTCTCAGCTCCGCCCTCAGCACGCTGTGGAGGACTTGCCGCTGAGGTTCGGCTCGATCTTGGCCACCAGCAGACGGAGAGAATCTCCCGAAGACCGAATCAGCTCTCGACCCCTGAGACAGAAGCAGACAACGCTGTGACCTCCAGATGTGCGGGACTCTGACCCTGGACGTGCACAGGTACTCACACGTGGTACTCCAGACCCACCAGGCTGGCACCGTTGACAGCCAGGATCCGGTCACCCGTCCTCAGCCTCTGACACTGAGCTGCAGGAGAACCAGGAACCACCGACTTGACGTAAACGCCGCTCATCTGCAGCTGAGTTTTCTGAGGGTGAGAGAGAAGATGAAGATCTTCAGCCACATTAGCATCTGGAGGAGCTGTAAAGGTCTCACCATCCCGTCCACGAGGGCCAGGCCAAGCCCGTGAGGGCCCCTGTGGAGCTCCACGGTGAACACCTCCTGGTCGTCCTCCTCTTCATCATCTCTGACCTCCCCTCTCTCTTTCTTCCACTCAGCAAAGCCCCTGACTGTAAAAACAGAAAAACAGGAAGTCATGACTGGATCTGGTCCAGGATCAGCTCAGCTGATCTGAAGTCCTGGTGATCAACGTGATATCATTAACGTCTTTTTCCTTTTGTAAGGAAGAGAATCATCTGATAATCAATCTGATTAGCTGGTGGCTAATTTGGGTTAGCATGATGTGTTGTTGTGACAGGGACTTCCCAGCATGCCGCTGGCCTGAACAATGCTGCTGCCCATTAAGATTCCACACACCAACCCAGCTGTAAATTCCCATGATGGACTGGAGGCTGTTCTTTTCCCTCCTGACATCACCACCTCGCCGTCAGATTAAAGGATTAGCAGCTATCCAAATAACGCTAGCTGTTAGCGAGCGGCTCTGAGCCACGGGAGGTGGAAAATCAAACACTTCCTGCTCTGTGTAGGCAGGAAAACTGGACAATTCTGGGCACTTTGGCCTGGTGTGTGTTCAGATTCACAGATGAACGTGCTGCCGGATGGTTCGGTTCCTCCGTAATCCTCAAAGCAAAACCACCTCCCGAAGGGGGAGATCACAGCCCAATGGGATCACAGGGACCAATGGGAGGGCGGATCCAGCAAATCCCGCAGCTAAAGCCCTTCAGGAGGGGGTCCGTTCAGCATCTGGGCCCTCCTGGATCCACCTGACCTCTGCACTGTTATCGATCAGATCTGTGTCCTGGTTGCCATGGTAACCAGGTTACTAGCATGCGCCCAGGGACCAGAGAGGAGGCCCAGAACCTTTGAAAACAACCGAACAGGTTCTGACTGGACTCAGGTTCTGATCATCTGACTGTTGGTACCTTTGTGTTGTGGCCGCGCTCCCTCCCTCATGTCGGCCTCGGCCAGCTCGCCGCCCTGCGGCGTGTTGGGCGGAGTCAGCAGGCAGGAAGGATCCAGCGCCAGGCTTTTGTGAGGGACCAGGCCCGCCTGGCCAGGGAGGGTGTTCTGCAGCTCCAGACTCTTCAGCTTCTGCGTCAGAACCGCCTCGCAGCCGCTCAGGTCTGAGCCTCGGGCCTGAACCACGTCTGAGCAGGCCTCACGGTCCCGACCCACCTCAGGGGACGGGCAGAAAACTGAGTCGGAGACCACCTGGGTGGAGGCGGAGGTCGCGGTCTGGCTGTCTGCAGTCTGCAGGTATAAAGTCCATCAGTACCAGATGTTGACACACTTCCTGAACACAGCTGAGCCCGTTACCTGCCCACGCCCCCCCTCCCTGGGGGGCAGGCGCCGTACCCACGCCTGCAGATGGCGGAGCTGCTGGAACAGAGCGGGTTCCACGGTGGCGTTGCCCAGCTCCAGCTGAAAGCTGCTGCTGGGCAGGATGAGCGGCGGATGGCGGTCAAAGCTCTCCAAGATGTCTCCTGCAGGGGGGGGGGGCGTTAAAACCTGGACCTGAAGGAGGCAGTCCTGCTGCGCCTGTGTGTGTGTGCGTGCACGGGACGCCACACCCTCACCTGTCCTGACGGCGTCCTCTGCATCAGCGGGCGCCGGCGTCCACCCACTGGGACAGGACTTACTGGAGCCGTATTCTCTCAGGATGTGATGAAGCTGAGCCGGGTTCAAGGCTGAAAACTCCCCCCTGAGAGACGTCCACGAGGCCTGGACGGAGGAGAGACACCAGAGTTCCCATCATGCTCAGCTCCGCCTGACTAATGGGACCAGCGCTGCGTCCACGTCCAGGACACATTTGAGCGATTACCAAGATTGTCCCTAATGAGCTTCCATAGATAGTGATGTAAATATCACGGCTGCAATTCCATAAAAGGTGATTCTGTTGTTCTTCTGACCCAGCTTTAACTGGACGGGTTTGTTGTGTCTGGGTTTGGTTCCAGAACCACATCCCACAACCGTCCTTCGCAACCTTTCCACGTCTGTAAACATCCATAAATAACGACCAGTGTGACCTCAGAGGTCCGGACACAGGGCACCAAACCACCATGACACGACTGGGCCAATCAGTCGGCTCGGATGTTTCCTGTGGCGTTGACGCCTCAACAGCTGACCTCTGACCTCAGGCTGGGCATAAACAAGCCCCCGCCCTCAATGTTGCACATGATGACATCACTTCCTGAACATGTTTCCAGGTGAATCGACCCTCAGCTGTGGGTGTCGGAGTGAGAGACGACCTCTGACCTGCAGGAGGGTTTCTTTGGGCGTGGCCAGCAGATTAACGGCAGCAGACAGCTTCTGGAAGAATTGGGTGGCCAGCTCGCCCAGACCGATGCTCTGGAACCAGTCCATCATCAGGTCCAGGTTAGCCCGGATCTGGACCCCCCGCGACCACTGGTAGAACCCCCCCACAGAACCTGCAGAAGGTGTCCGAGTGGAAAGGAAAGGTAAGGATGCTAATGTTAGCATGCTACTATTAACAGCACCGGCGAACAAATGGCAACGTTAACGACTCGGGAGACATTAATCACCTCTCTCCATGAGGGCGTTGAACATGGACGCGTTGATGAAGAAGAACAGATACGCACAGAGCTGCAGCGAGATGTCCGGGTGCACCTGGAAGGCCTTGGAGAGTTTCAAGGTCTCCTTCAGCACCTCCAGGATGCTGCCGAGCCCATCGGGCAGCCGCAGCTGCCCCCCCTCTGAGAAGGGGTTCCCCTCCAGCAGCCCAGGCAGCGCCGGGTACATGCTCTGAGGAGACAGAGGTCAAAGGTCAAAGGTTGGAGATGAACCCTTTCATCTCTCCACTCTGCTGTAAAAGCTACGTTAAGGCTCGTGTCCTACAACACGTCCACAGGGGTGTTACTGCCAACGCCATGGCGACGGCGCCGCCCTCAAGCTGACTCATGACGGCAGGTCAGACGTTTATTTAAGGCACCAGTGTGTTTCCATGGAGACGGGACTGGAACAGGAAATGAACAGGGCATTCAGGCCTGACTTCCTGTGCTGAGGGTGTTTCTCCAGGACGCAGGTCACAGCTGAACCTCCGCCAGACAAACCAAAACTCTTCATGGTTTTGGAATCGGGCCAGAAGCTGATGTCAGCCAACCTGGGACCCCCCCCCACAATGAAGAACCCCCCCCCAGAGCAAACACTCCAACATGAGGTGTCAGCAGGGTTGAGAGGAAAGGGAGAGGCGGAAACACGTGGTCCTGCTTCCTTCCCTCTCTTCCTTTGACATGAGTGTTCAGGGTGGTTCTGCTTCAGGAGGTTCTGCTTCAGGGTGGTTCTGCTTCAGGAGGTTCTGCTTCAGGGTGGTTCTGCTTCAGGGGGTTCTGCTTCAGGGTGGTTCTGCTTCAGGAGGTTCTGCTTCAGGGTGGTTCTGCTTCAGGGGGTTCTGTTTCAGGGGGTTCTGCTTCAGCGGGTTCTGCTTCAGGGTGGTTCTGTTCGGAGCTCCACCCAGATGACTGCAGCCAGTATCTTTCTACACTTCTGACTGGGATGATTCAGTAGGAGCCAGAAGGTCTGACCTGCCACCAGGGGGGCTGCAGCCGGACTTCTCTAGACCTCTACGTGGTGTGTAGGAGTCCCCCATCACAGCAGTTGTTTTTCCTGCTGATCTGACTATCTCACAGGCTCTTCCTGGCTGAGTCGCCCTTTCCAGCAGTTATTGTGTGTTCTGCCTGGAACCGGCTCAATCTAAACACAGCCTGGTGTTTCCACAGGCTGAACTTCCTGTTTCTCGTGTGAGCCAGCTCGGCTCAGAAGGTTCTGAAATGTGGGTTTGGGTTTGAGCTGCCGACCTTTGTCAGGTAGTAGACAGACTGCTGGAAGGTGAACATGATGACTTCCTCCAGGACCGTCATGGCTTCCTCACAGGCTGTCTGCGTGGACAACATCTCCGAGCCCAGCAGGCCTGAGAACACACACACACACACACACACACACACACACACACACACACACACACACACACACACACGTTATAACAGCCCGCTGCAGGTGTGGCGGCTGCGAGGACCTTCGGCCCACCTTGGCCCTCCTGGTGCCCCCTGTAGGGCAGCAGCTGAGGGACGTCGTGCTGGATGAAGTGCAGCAGCTCGATGGAGTTGGCCATCCACATGAACAGAGGCTTCAGACCCGGGAGCAGCTGGTTCATGGTGAGCACCTGAAGGAGGCCGGGCTGCTCCGGCCCAGAAGTCCTGAGAGGCAACAGAGGAATGAGAACACCTCCAATGTTCTGGTGACATTTGTGCTGACGGGCTTACATTTCTGGCTGGATCGCTGCCAGTTCTTTGGTCTTCTCCTGAAGGAGGGAGAACACAGATTATTACACTGGGACCAACCAGACACTGGAGGGGGGGGCATTCTTACCCATGTGATCAGCTGGATCTGGCTGGCAATCCGGAGCAGCAGCTGCCTGAACTGGGTCAGCTGGAAGGTGGCGGCCGAGTGCTGGATGCACAGAATCAGCAGGAAAGCCGGCGTCAACTTTGGCTCATCTCCACTGGGGTCCAAAGATGTCAGAATCTCCTGCAGGACCCTGTCCTCCTGCTCCAGCTCGTAGCTCAGCAGCACCTCGGCGCCTTTAACGTCCCTCCAGGGTGGCACGAAAGGCTTTCGCCACAACCTTTTCTCCGCCACGGTGGAGCCGCACGCTAAACACGCTTTGGTGTTTGGACAGAGTCTGGTCATCCAGGGGGGAGTCTGGAGCCACCCTGAGGAGCTGGTCGGATCCTTGAACATGAACAGGTAGTGGTTCCCCAAACCTACCAGGTCCCCGGGGTTCAGTTCCACCTCCTCCTGGAGGTTAAACCCATTTCTGGTGACGGGAGCGCCATGAAGGGGCTTCAACATGGTCACGGTCTTTCTGTGGTCCCCTGAGGGGGACTGGACGTTGTCCAAGCGTCTGATGCAGCAGTGCTGCGGCAGAACATCGGGGGCGTACAGAAGGATGTCCACCTTCAGCCTGTCCTCGTCCTCCCCGTGACAGTGTTCTCTGCAGCGGCCAAAGATGGTGGACGTCCCGCTCATCAGGTAGATGACGAAATCCTGGAAAGACCCCAGGGACGTGAACCACTTCACCTCGTGGAAAATGTTCCAAATGTTTGGTGAGTAAAGTAATGAAAGGTGACGTTAACGAGGAGTGGGGAGGCTAGCTGGTTAGCATGCTAACTGCTGCCACCTGTTTTAAACCTGAACCAGAACCGTCCAACTGCCCACTCCCATTAATGCTTTTAGTAGATTATCTGCAGCCTCATCGGATCAGACGGGACCGACAGGAATGGAAAGGATCAGGACACCGGCCCGAGCGGAGCGGGTCTGTCCAGAACCTCGCAGCTTTGTTGAACCCATCTGATAAACACCAACACGAGGAGACGGAGATAAACCGGATCTAGAGTTCTGCTGATAGTGTTGTGAGTAAAGCTGGTGGAGGTCGGCGGGAGAACGGACGGAGAACATAAAGCGTTCTGCCGGGTCAGCACCTCTCCTGCAGCGTGGACAAACACTGGGCCGGGCTAATCCCTGCTATCTGACAGAACCGGCAGCAGGTGGAGTTCAGGACCGGCTGCTAATGCTGGGAGGGCACAGCACAGTTACCCTCCTCACTGGGTTACACTCACTGCCCCTTCTGTCTGGATCAGAACCAACCACCTGGGTGCTGCTCTGAGGAACCTGCAGGGATCCTCTGGATGATCTTAAGGATCTTCCTCCATCCCACCAATGGAGGTCACCTTCACCAGCTGTAGAATTCTGGCTTTCATCGCTTCTGGGGTTAAGAAAGGAATTCTGGGATTTCAGGTTTTCTACAAAATGACTGAAATTTTAAGTTTCAACCAGGTATTTTTATGGTAAATGAAACTTCCTTCCTGTGAATATTCCAGAGTACCAATTCAGTTGTTGAACATTGCATCCTGTATCAGCTGCGGTCATTAGTGTGGCTCCTCCCACTTCCCCCTCACCTGGCGGTGGTTGTAGCCCTGCAGGAGCAGGAAGTAGGGGAAGTCGAAGGGAGGGTGGATGGAGAACTGGGTGGTGTTGTCGTCGCTGCTCTCCGTCTCCTCCTTCTCCGCGCCGAGCTGCAGCGCCTCTTTGTCGGCCTCGGCCTCGGGGTCCTCCCTCAGGGCGCCGTGCTGGGTCCGACCCGCCTCCTTGGCCATGGTCATCAGATCCATCTCGCTCAGGCTCCTCCAGATGCTCAGGGCCTCCTCGGCATCGCTGCTGGCCTCCACAAACAGCGAGGCCACTCTGGAGCGGCTCTTCTGCAGCTTTCGCGCCTGAGCGTTGATGCCTGGCGGAGCAGACGGCGGCGCTCGTTACCACGGACACGGACCTCTGCTGATGAAGCTCAGGTGATTTAACATTAACATTTTGGGTTGTGGAACCCTCAACCCCCCCCCCCCCCCCCCCCCCCTTCCCCAGAGCCAGACAGGCTGCAGCCCGACAGACGAGGCTACGTTGAGCACCGGGGTTCTGAGACGGAACCACCTCTGTTCCAGGCCGGAGGCCCGTTTAGGATGCTTCACGTGGCAACAACGTCCTGGAGGGTTCAGTCAGAGCAACAGAGATTAAGTCTCAGAATTAGCTTAATCTGATGCGCACACGCCTAAACACACACACACACACACACACACACACACACACACACACACACAGTGGTAATCTACTTTAAACCCTTCTTTGAAGATGTTGCATCACTCAGTAATTACACATCACAGCAGATGGTAATGACATGTGGAGTCCCCCAGGGTTCCATTCTAGGGCCCCTTTTGTTTACAGCTACGCTACACTCTCACTAGCTCAGATCACTACCGTTACCATGGTTACTATGGTCATTATTCTGATGACACACAATTACAATATACCAGGGATAGAATAAAAAAGTAAACAACCAACCAAATGATGTTCAGGGATATTTTTAGAGGTTTTTTTAGTACAGAAACAACAGCCAGAAGCCAAAGTCAACGGGCAGCAGGACGAGCAGCGCAGCGGCGAGGGAGGAGCCACGGGGAACCTCCGTGGTTCTCGGGGCCTTTAATGGGCCCCCACAACAAAGCAGAGATAAGAGTGTGGCTGCGATGACCTCCTGTGCCCCTGGCTGAAGCTTTTGTTGGCTCCTGACCTCTCACACGCTGCCGTCTCGCTGCCTCAGCCGCCGATAAGCTGCACAATAAGCTGCCAATCACCGGAGGATAATGACCGGCCATGGCTCCGCCCTGGGGCCCTGTGATTGACGACCCAGGCAGGAAGGGGGCGTGGCGGCGGGAACGCACCTGCTGTGACCGTGTCTTGCTCCCGTAAACTCTGCTCCTCTATGCTGGCTCGCAGCTGGATTTCAAAGCGGCGGGAAAAGCCGTCTTTGGGCTTCCACAGGGACTGCAGCACCAGGGGCTTCTCGTGGTCGGCCACCACACGGAAGCACTCCCTCCTCCACAGGTTGTCCACGCCCGTCTGGCCGATGACATCGCAGAGAGCGTAGTCGCTGGCGTCTTCTTTCTCCAGGCAGTATCTGAACAGCCGAAGACGCCGTTATCACAAGAGGACACCCAGACGCACAACGGCCAGCTGCCCCTGAGGCCTGATGCTGCCAGGGGCAATAAAACCATGTTCCTACAGTTTACAGCCTCTACCTGCAGTACCGCAGGTGAACACGGGGGCAGTGTTGCGTTCAAACAAGAGAAATTAGCTTTTCGAGCAAATATGGGCGTGTTGAGATGTGGCAGACCAACACCAGAATGCTTTTAATTTGGAAATGAGACGGGAAGTGTTGCTGTGTTTCAGTGACACCCATCAGACGCTGTCACGTGGACGCCGCTCACCTCTCCAGGGCCTCCCGCACCAGCTCTTTGGCGCTGGACTGCGTGGTGGCGAGCACGCTCTTGTAGTTCGTTCCCTCACAGATGTCACTGCCGAAGATCTTCAGGACGCCCGGTACCGACATCTGACTGGACAGCTCGGCAGGGTCGTCTGTGGTCCGCAGGTCACCTGACATGGCCCGGCCCCGCCCCCCACTGTCCCGCAGGTTGGGGCTTTGGTTGAAAACACTGGAAAATCTGTTATTGTGGCGGCGGATTTTGCTCTTGGCCGGCTGCCGGACACAAACGCCGTCTGAGGAGCGGACGGTGCTGTCGGAGTGGGTCGACCTGAGAAGACAGAGACGGGTTCAGGTGACCGGAACACACGACCCATCAGAACCGCCACTGATGGATCAACCATCACGGGTCGCCATAAACACCAGGAAGGGCTCAGCAGACCGATTTTGTTTAACAGTAGAATAAAGGAGGTTGTTAGAAAAACCTCATCAATCAATCACCACTTAAGCCATAGAGACGCAATTAAATGTTTCATTGAGAGAAGAGGAACAGTTTGATCAAACAGTGGGAGCCTATTGATGACTGATCGATCTGCTCCCAAACATGACGCGACCACGTGGCCCATTTAAAAACAAATGTCAGATTGTGGTGGAAAAACCATTTAGACTTACTGGAGAGAGCCATTGCTGGGCTTCCGGCCCTAGTTTTCCCAGTCTCTTCTTGGGTGAGCGGATGATAAAACCCGCAGGGAAGTTGAGGCTTTGTTTCTGACTCTGGCCGCTTCGATCCTCTGAGATCATCCTGGATTTTTCGATCACCTGAACGCAACACAGCCATAATTAGCATCGTAGCTAACAGGAGCTGGAACATAACGGGACTCTTACAGTCAGCTGAGCTGCTGCTCCACTCAGACCTCTGGATCCACGGGACAACCTGGATCCACGGGACAACCTGGCTCCACGGGACAACCTGGCTCCACGGGACAAACTGGCTCCACGGGACGAAGGGACGCGGTCACATCCAATAACAGCTGGACTTTAATTACATTCCATCGCAAATTGAAATAAAACGAGGGGAAGAACTAAAAAGTTCCAAATAAAATCACTTTTCAGGCAGAGAAAATCCAAGGTGAAGCGGGAAAGACAGAAAATGCTCCTCGCACGGTTGGTCCGGCAGTGACGGGGAGAGCGGGAGCCGAACCGGTCCATGATGACCCGGAGTCCGCCGGGAGGCTCGATCACTTTGGACCGCCCGAGAGCGCGAGGCGGGGAGCAACCTGCTGCTGACGTCAGAGCGGAGGGGCGTGGCAACGCAGTGACCGGTTTCTGCCCGCCCCCTGGCGGATGAGCGGAGTATAGCAGCGAAACGTTTAACGGACCCGCCAGTGGCCCCCGCCTGTGGCCCCCGCCTGTGGCCCCTGCCAGTGGCCCCCGCCTGTGGACTGTGGCCCCCGCCTGTGGCCCGTTTATTATCCATATCTACGCGCATTGCGCCCCCTACTGATCACAATGACGAGCTGCAACAAATCTTGTGAAGTCATGAGTGACCTTTCTGGTTCTCGCCATATATTCTGTCATTTATTCAGACTGTTGAGTCCCCAAAAACTTTAAACGATGTTTTTAAACAGTTAACTTTGACAAAACTCACAGGTTTAAATGTATGCATCTAATTTGATGACAAAAGTCTCTTTAAATACTTTTTATTTAAACTCTTTGTTCTACATATGAAGCTGTCATTGTCACTAGAGAATGTCGTTGCAGGTTGCTTCATTCTTGTGTTGCTGCAGAGGGTGTTTCAGGCAGGTCGTGCAGGCTGCAGCGAGCATGTCGGAGGCGGATGTGGAGCGTCACCTGCAGCTGCAGCAGCAGAATCAGGTCACACGGTTGAGTTTCTGAGGAGACGCAGGAGCTTCAGCTGCACCACAAAACACAACCTTCACCTCAATACCCAGGAAGAGGTACACAAGTCTCCAACTGTGTGAATCTTTATGTTTCTCTAAACAAATATGTGGTCATAACTATTAAAAGGCTTCAGATTCAACATTTTCCTGTGAGTTTGAGCATGTGAAGTCTTCATTATTCTAATATTTATCAGGCGTTAGCGCTCAGCAGCGCTACATGAACAGTGATGAATCCATCTGATTAAAGCTTCCTCTGATAAAGACTCACTTACGGAAAAGCGACAAAGATCTACACTTAGACTCTGTCTGAATTTTATTATCTAACATCTCTAAGAGCAAAGTTTACCTTTAACTGATAATCTCTATGAACAAAATGAATCATTTAAAAATAAGTTAATGTGAGTGTTTGTAGATGCTCAGACATCTGTCACCATGCTAAGCTAAGCCAAGCTAAATTATCTTTAATCAATAAAGTCAATTAATAAAGTTTAGAGAGTTTAAAGTAAACTGGGGTTACTTATGAATTAAAATTTTCACAATACAAAAAAAGATCAAATAAGCAGTTTAAAGACCAAATTTCTATCTCGTGTGTCTAAATGATGCAGGGTTAATTAATGAGACCCTGAGAGACAGAAAACAGTGTTGGTGAAATAAACTAATTTAAATATGAAGCTGACTTCCTGTTACAACTTTTGGTTTGTAAAAATAAACACATAGTAAAATATAAACAAATTAGTGCTTAATTTTGTGTGTGAGTGTATGTGTGTGTGTGTGTGTGTGTGTGTGTGTGTGTGTGTGTTGGGGGAGGTCTATTTTGCATGGCGGAAGGATATAGGTAATCACTGACCGGTGCTTCGGTGGTATCGTCACCAGCAGCGGAGCGGCGGAGGATCTGAGGCCGACAGTCGGCGCTGATCTTCGGCCTCGACACTCAGGCTCAGCCGGTCCTCGGAGCAACAGCGGCAGGACTCGAACCGGCACCTTCAGCCGTGCGTGGGCACCGATTCTCTGGCTGGTTGTTCTAAATATGCCGCCGGGTTCCTGCAGAAGAGACGCAGACACAAAATAACGTCCAGAGAGGAGAAAACGTGAGTTAAATGTCTGAATTTTAAAATTGGGGACTTCCTAAAAACACGTTTTAGTTCTCTTCCTCTTTCTTAGAGTCATCAGAAAAATAGTTTAATTTAGTGTAATAAAACAATGTTGTATTAGACGTTACCAGCAGTTCCACAAACGTCATCATTATTCTGCGTGATTGCAGCTGTGATATTAAAGTAGGTCAGACTTTCTTTGAATACAAGTGTGATATTTTGCCTTCAGGAATGAGCTGATTTGACTTTTGCGTTTCTGCTTTTCCTGTTCGGAGCTTGTGACACTTCTGTCCCGGACAGATTCATGATCAGAGATTCTCTTCTGGATTAAGGTTGTTTCTTGAAGCCCACCTGACCATCCAGGTGTTCACACCTGCTGAAATGGTTCATTTGGGGTTTCTGGTTTGGGGGTTTCTGGTTTGGGGGTTTCTGGTCAGCTGCAGCCTGAAGCCTCCAGAAGAACCCTGCATCAGGTCCCGTTAGGGTCCGTTCCAGCGCCCAGTTTCCTGATGATTCCTGCTGAAGCACCTGTTTCAGCAGGTGAACGGAGGAACAGGCTCCTCCCACCTCCCTCCTCTAAAAATACACCTGATTTATTTGTTCACGTCGGGAGATTTTGAGGAACAAAAGTCAGGAGTTCATTTCCAGCCCGTCTTTTTTCTTTGCCTCTTTTGAACTTCAATCAGAACTGAAGTCATTTCACTTTCGTCCAAACCCGATTTTCATATTTTTGAGGTTTAATTTTAATTCGTCGTCGGCAGAAACGTCACCCGAAGGTCTCGGTCCGGTTCTGGATCCTCCTGATGGAAGCTCTGGCAAAGTATGATTTTATGGCCACGGCTGACAACGAGCTCAGCTTCTGCAAGGGCGACGTCCTGAAGGTCAGCACGCCACCCTGGACGACCTCCCGACCTCTGACCTTCGTGTTGACCCTGTATTTCTTCGTTCTGGTTTAGATTCTGAGCCCCCAGGACGACTGGTTCAAGGCTGAGATGAACGGACAGGAAGGCCTGGTTCCTCAGAACTACATCGAGATTCAGACTCCCCGGTGAGAAGTTCTGATGGTCCTCGAGAAGCAGAAAGTTCCTCTGTGGGAAGTTGTGATGGTTGATGTTCAGGATTCAGAGCCTCCAGGTGGCTCCAGGTGCTCTTGGCATCATTTGGCCCCCTGCTTCCAGCGCTCCTGGTCTGGGCGTGAAGGTGGGAGTGTGGGGAAAGTTCTGGTCTCAGGAGATTTCTGACCCACCTGATCTGGACCGTTTGAACTTTCCTCCACAGTCAGACCAAGTGAGCAGAAGTTTAAAAAGACCTTAAAAGTTGGAAAAAAGGAATGAAGTGAATGTTGCCGTTCGCGGCTCTGCTGGAACTGTGGATGCTTCAGGACTCTGGCTGTGTGAGTGCGCCCGTGGGCGTGCACGTGAGCTCTCAACCACACAACAATGCTCCCCTGTGTGCAGGTGGTTTCAGGAGAACGCCAGTCGCAGCGCTGCAGAGGAACTCCTGAGGCTCAAAGACGTGGGGCAGTTCGTGATCCGAGGCTGCCAGAGCTCCCCCGGGGAGTTCTCCATCTCTGTCAGGTGGGGGAACCAGCCCAGATCCTGGGTCCTGGATCCTGGATCCAGCTCCTCTGCAGCCAGCAGAGGAGCTGGAGTCCCCCTCCAGGGGCCTGCTGATCGTTATTAAAAACCCGGAGACGAAAATGAGGCTTTGAACCAAAGTTCTCCCCTCAGACACGAGAGCGACGTCCAGCACTTCAAAGTGATGAGGGACAGCCGAGGTCAGTACTTCCTGTGGTCCAAGAAGTTCACGTCCCTCAACAAGCTGGTGGATTTCTACAAGACTGCGTCCATCTCCAAGACCAGGGAGATCTACCTGAACGACGGCGGCCCCGACAGCAGAGCGCCGCCCCTGGTCCAGTCGGTAGGACTCACAAATCCTCCGTAAACCTTTAAAGAACATCTCATCTTTTACCATCCTTCAACCATCAGCTGATTCTTTGGCTTCCTCTCTTCACCTGCTTCCAGCAGGTGAAGAGAGGAAGTTTACCTGAGCAGCGGAACGCCGCGGCGCCGATCACGGCTTCATCGCGAAGAGCTTCGGACCAGCCTCCCAACCAGCTGGTAAATATTCGACCTTCGGTGACCTTTTATAGTTGAAGACTGAGGACGTCCTGTGATGTCAGCGTCCGCCATGACGGTTGTGATTTCGCTGCCTCTCTGGTCGCCCAGGCGAAGCGAGCAGGTCTGGAGGAGCGCGCTCACACCATCGGCCACATGGGGAGGAGCAGCCCGGTGGGCGGGGCTCAGCCCCCCCGCCGCACATGTGAATCTTTGCCCCCCCCTCAGGTCAGAACTGCAGCTGCTCGTCACACGTTAGCCTGGTATGGGGGTAAATGGGGGGTAGATGGGGGGGTGGATGGGGGGTAGATGGGGTAGATGGGGGGGTGGATGGGGGTAGATGGAGGTAGATGGGGGGGTGGATGGGGGTAGATGGAGGTAGATGGGGGGTAAATGGGGGGTAGATGGGGGGGTGGATGGGGGTAGATGGAGGTAGATGGGGGTAGATGGGGTAGATGGGGGGTGGATGGGGATAAATGGGGGTAGATGGAGTTAGATGGGAAGTGGATGGGGGTAAATGGGGGTAGATGGAGGTAGATGGGGGGTACATTAGATTAGATTAGATTAGATTAGATTAGATTAGATTAGATTCAACTTTATTGTCATTACACATGTCACAAGTACAAGGCAACGAAATGCAGTTAGCATCTAACCAGAAGTGCTTAAGTAGCGAATAAAACTGTGATGGGTATAAACAATATATACACACAATGATATATGTTTATGATATCAATCTATATGTTTGTATTTACAGAGTTCACAGATATGTAAAGGATATATAAAAGTCTTTGCAACCAAGATAAATATATAAACAGGCTGTAACTATGGTGCTGATGTGCAAAGTATGGAAAGCAGTGCAAGTAACCGGATGTGGGTAGTGCAAATAACAGATGTAAACAGTGCAAATAACAGATGTAAACAGTGCAAATAACAAATGTAAACAGTGCAAATAACAGATGTAAACAGTGCAAATAACAGATGTAAATAGTGCAAATAACAGATGTAAACAGTGCAAATAACAGATGTAAACAGTGCAAATAACAGATGTAAATAGTGCAAATAACAGATGTAAACAGTGCAAATAACAGATGTAAATAACAGATGTAAATAGTGCAAATAACAGATGTAAATAACAGATGTAAATAGTGCAAATAACATGGAGGTAGATGGGGGTAGATGGAGTGGATGGGGGGTAGATGGAGGTAGATGGGGGTAGATGGAGTGGATGGGGGTAGATGGAGGTAGATGGGGGTAGATGGAGTGGATGGGGTAGATGGAGGTAGATGGGGGTAGATGGAGGTAGATGGGGGTAGATGGAGTGGATGGGGGTAGATGGGGGTAGATGGGGGTAGATGGAGTGGATGGGGGGTAGATGGAGGTAGATGGGGGTAGATGGAGTGGATGGGGGTAGATGGGGGTAGATGGAGTGGATGGGGGTAGATGGAGGTAGATGGGGGTAGATGGAGTGGATGGGGGGTAGATGGAGGTAGATGGGGGTAGATGGAGTGGATGGGGGTAGATGGAGGTAGATGGGGGTAGATGGAGTGGATGGGGGTAGATGGGGGTAGATGGAGTGGATGGGGGTAGATGGAGGTAGATGGGGGTAGATGGAGTGGATGGGGGGTAGATGGAGGTAGATGGGGGTAGATGGGGTAGATGGAGGTAGATGGGGGGTAGATGGAGGTAGATGGGGGTAGATGGAGTGGATGGGGGTAGATGGGGGTAGATGGGGGTAGATGGAGGTAGATGGGGGGTAGATGGAGGTAGATGGGGTAGATGAGGGGGTAGATGAGGGGGTAGATGAGGGGTAGATGGAGTGGATGGGGGTAGATGGGGGTAGATGGAGGTAGATGGGGGGTAGATGGAGGTAGATGGGGGTAGATGGAGTCAATGGGGGTAGATGGAGGTAGATGGGGGTAGATGGAGTGGATGGGGGTAGATGGGGGTAGATGGAGGTAGATGGGGGGTAGATGGAGGTAGATGGGGTAGATGAGGGGGTAGATGAGGGGTAGATGGGGGTAGATGGGGAGTGGATGGGGTAGATGGAGGTAGATGGGGGAGATGAGGGTGGATGGGGGTAGATGGGGGTAGATGGGGAGTGGATGGGGTAGATGGGGGGGTGGATGGGGGAGATGGGGGGGTGGATGGGGGGAGATGGGGGGTGGATGGGGTAGATGGAGGTAGATGGGGGGTGGATGGGGTAGATGGGGGGAGATGGGGGGTGGATGGGGTAGATGGGGGGAGATGAGTTTTTCTGGTGACCTTCAGTGTCCGGCTGCTGTTCCCCTGCTGTCCTGCAGAGGGCAGACTTGGTGAAGGCGCTCTACAACTTCACTGCGGAGGAGGACGACGAGCTGAGCTTCTTCGCCGGGGACGTCATCGACGTGCTGGACCGCTCTCATGCGGCGTGGTGGAAGGGGAGCCTGCGGGGGAACTGCGGCCTGTTTCCTGCTAACTACACAGCACAGCTGTGAGAACGCCGACCACGACGGAACGACCGCTAACGGCTTTTCAGAAGAATCGTCATCTCTGTGCTGACGCTTCCTGTGATGACTGAGCCACAGGAAGTTCAGAAAAGATGAAGATGACGGCGCCACCGCCGCCACCGCCGCCACCGCCCAGCGGACGAGGATTACAGTCATGAAACACTTGGATTTTTAACATTTTAAAATCTTTTTTGTGATTGTTTTTCATCCTCTCCTCTCATAAAACAAAAAATATAAATATTCAATATTCATCAAACCACAAAAGTTTCTTTTACTGTTTTTACAGACATAAATGAGGTTTTTACAGGTGAATCATCCGAGCTAAACTAAAATATTTGTTCCCTGTAATATTTCTTAAAAGCTGCAACAGTTTTGTTGCTCTGATTGAAAAATGACAACCAGAGGAAAGGGAAGTTGAACTTCAAAATAAAAGCTCCTCCTCGAACATGCTGACGATTGATAAACTGTTAAACTGAGAGTTTCAAGCAGACAAAGGGGAGACACCTCAACAGAAACTAGGTGAACGACCCGACCAACGACCCTGCTAACGACTCTCAGGTGACCACCCAGATCATTAGCATGCTAATGGTCCACAGGGGCTCTATATTTTCAAGCTCTCTCCCCAGCGAGTTCAGAACTGAAGAAGCCTCCTGGATAGAAGGAGGAACGTCTTCAAGAGAAGAAACAGTCCAGTTGACAGAGAAAACTACCTTGGATCATCCACCCATCCATCCATCCATCATCCATCCATCCATCCATCCATCCATCCATCCATCATCCATCCATCCATCCATCCATCCATCACTCTCTCCACCCATCCATCCATCCATCATCCACCCATCCATCCATCCATCATCCATCCATCCATCCATCCATCCACCCATCCATCCACCCATCCATCCATCCATCCATCATCCACCCATCCATCCATCATCCACCCCACCCATCCATCCATCATCCACCCACCCATCCATCCATCATCCACCCATCCACCCATCCACCCATCCATCCATCCATCATCCATCCATCACTCTCTCCACCCATCCATCATCCATCCATCCACCCATCCATCCATCCATCCATCCATCCACCCATCCATCCATCCACCCATCCATCCATCCATCCATCATCCATCCATCCACCCATCCATCCATCATCCATCCACCCATCCATCACCCATCCATCCATCCATCCACCCATCCATTCATCATCCATCCACCCATCCATCCACCCATCCATCCATCCATCCACCCATCCATCCATCCATCCATCATCCATCCACCCATCCATTCATCATCCATCCACCCATCCATCCATCATCCATCCACCCATCCATCATCCATCCATCACCCATCCATCACCCATCCATCCATCCATCCATCCATCCATCCATCATCCATCCACCCATCCATCCATCATCCATCCACCCATCCATCATCCATCCATCACCCATCCATCATCCACCCATCCATCCATCCATCCATCACCCATCCATCACCCATCCATCCATCCATCCATCCATCCATCCATCATCCATCCATCACCCATCCATCCATCATCCACCCATCCATCCATCACCCATCCATCACCCATCCATCCATCCATCCATCCATCATCCATCCATCACCCATCCATCCATCATCCACCCATCCATCCATCCATCCATCATCCATCATCCCTCTCTCCACCCATCCATCACCCATCCATCCATCCATCCATCATCCATCCATCACCCATCCATCCATCATCCACCCATCCATCCATCACCCATCCATCACCCATCCATCCATCCATCCATCCATCCATCATCCATCCATCACCCATCCATCCATCATCCACCCATCCATCCATCCATCCATCATCCATCATCCCTCTCTCCACCCATCCATCCATCCATCCATCCACTATCAGAGGATGCATTTTCAGGACTTTGAAATAATGTCGAGTCGTTGTGATTTTATTCTGAAAGGTCAGTAACGGAACATTTTAACTAACGTCTTTACCTTTAAGACATCGGAGTTGGGCCACGCCCCCCTGTCCGCACTCCCCGCCCCCTCACCTGAGCACCTGGTCTACCTGGATGCGTTGCCGTGGCGGTAGAAGCGGATCCGCAGCCGCCGTGAGGGGGTCGAAGTGTCGCCATGGCGGAGTCTCAGCTGCGCTGCATGGACGATGAGCACGTCAACGAGAAGATCCCGGAGTCCCGGCCCGAGTTCTACTACAGCGAGGAGCAGCGGGCGGCCCTGGAGCAGCTGCTCCGGAACGGGGACGGAGCCTTCAAGATGCGACTGAAGGAGGACAACATCAAGGACTTCCTATCGGCGCGGGAGGTCCGACTCATCCGGAAAACCTTCCACGAATACAGCACCGACAGCGACTCCGAGGCCGGAGACAACGACCAGTCCAAGGGCTCCTCCAGCGCCGACTCGGGGGTCCACTCCACCTACTGGCCCCAGATGTCCGACACCGAGGTCCCCGCCCTGGACATCGGCTGGGCGGGCAGCAGCGGCGTCTACAAGGGGGTGACCCGGGTGTCCGTGTACACCCACCCCCCCAAAGAGTCCAAACCCCACATCAAACAGGTGGTGAGGAGGCTGATCCAGGAGGCCCAGAAGGTAAACAAATAAACAAACACAACTCGCGTTCAATCATCAGTGTCATTATTATTGACTTCAGTGGTTAAAGGGAACGTCTTTGTAAAGTTTTTGTGAAACTTCTGTGGGATTTTACAGCTAAACTGAACAGAAAACCAGATTTCTGTTAAAGATTTTCTGTCTGAACATTTAAATTTAACGTGATTTTATTGGGAAAAAAAAAAAAGTTTATTTGATGCTGCTGACAAAGAAGCCTCTCCTGGTCATCGGCGCAGGCGTGTGATTGGCTGGTGGTGGTCATGTGACCCAGAGCCTCAGGCTGAGAGCAGGAAATAACCTGTTAGAGCACGAACAATCAGAAACGGCGCTCTTTTTAAGGTGCTCTTTTTAAGGTGTTTCATCAAAGCACAAAAACATTTTACATTTTATAGTTTCAGACGATGATGATGAAGATGATGATGATGAATATCAACTTCCTCATCTCTTCATCCACATAATTAGTTAAAAAACATTCCCGTATTTCCAGTAAGGTCTAGAGACCAGAACCAAACCCTCAACTGGAAACCACAATGGAGACTCAGCAGGTTCCAACAGGTCGATTCACACGTGTTTGAGACGCCGCCAACGCCGCCGCCAACGCCGCCGCCACTCGGTCCATGTAGATCAGATCAGGACATGTTCGGCTGTGGCGGTGATGGGAAACTTCATTTCTGTTTTAAAAGAATCAGTTTAAGCTTTTAATTGATTTAAGTTTCCATCTTGTGGGAGAACAAAAACCTAATTAGTGATTGTTTTTTTCTCTCTTTTTCACCCGAGTTTAGTTGTTGGCGTGTTTTCTTTTTCAGACTGAAATGATAAAAGTCGTCTTCGGTTATTTTTGTGTTAGCCGCGAAGAAAAGGCCACGCCCCCCAGCGCCAACGCCACAATCTTACTGTGTCTTCCGTCTGGTTCTAGTTAATATTAGCACGCTACATTAGCGAAACCAGGCCGACGTTAGCAGGTGGGTAACGTTAGCAGGATTAGCTCTCCCTGAAATGCTAACTTCTATCCAAAGCGCTGCTGATGCTAGCTGTGACCAGATCCTGTTTCCTCGCTGGCTTAAATCTTTATGATTGTGAGTTTTCAGAAACTTCAGTAAATGATGGTTGTGCTGTAGCTTCGATGCTAAAGGAACAGCGACACGAGCAGCGCAGCGCAGCTAGCTGAACCTGGAAAGTTCTGGACAGTTCTGTTGAGTTCTTTTATCAAATCCTGAATTTTGCCGTGAAAGAAGAATTATAAGGAAACAGTGAACATGTTGAGGAAAAACAGACTTTAATGTTTCAAACATTTCAGAAAAATATGAGACTAAATCTTCTCTTGTCCTCTCCTGTCCTCTCATCCTCTCCTCTCATCCTCTTTTGTCCTCTCCTGTCCTCTCATCCTCTCCTGTCCTCTCATCCTCTCCTGTCCTCTCGTCCTCTCCTGTTCTCTCATCTCCTGTCCTCTCATCCTCTCCTGTCCTCTCCTGTCCTCTTCTGTCCTCTCATCCTCTCCTGTCCTCTCATCCCTCTCCTGTCCCTCATCATCCTCTCCTGTCCCTCTCCTGTCCTCTTCTGTCCTCGCATCCTCTCCTGTCCTCTCATCCTCTCCGTCCTCTCATCCTCTCCTGTCCTCTCGTCCTCTCCTGTCCTCCTGTCCTCTCGTCCTCTCCTGTCCTCTCCTGTCCTCTCATCCTCTCCTGTCCTCTCGTCCTCTCCTGTCCTCACCTGTCCTCCTGTCCTCTCGTCCTCTCCTGTCCTCTCCTGTCCTCTTCTGTCCTCTCCTGTCCTCTCATCCTCTCCTGTCCTCTCCTGTCCTCTCCTGTCCTCTGATCCTCTCCTGTCCTCTCCTGTCCTCTCCTGTCCTCCTATCCTCTCGTCCTCTCCTGTCCTCCTGTCCTCTCCTGTCCTCTCATCCTCTCATCCTCTCCTGTCCTCTCCTGTCCTCTCATCCTCTCCTGTCCTCTCATCCTCTCCTGTCCTCTCGTCCTCTCCTGTCCTCTCATCCTCTCCTGTCCTCTCCTGTCCTCTCATCCTCTCCTGTCCTCTCCTGTCCTCTCATCCTCTCCTGTCCTCCTATCCTCTCGTCCTCTCCTGTCCTCTCGTCCTCTCCTGTCCTCTGGGGTCTCCGTTTGTGTCTCCGGCTGTTTAAAAAGTGCAGAGCTCTTCAGCTGAAACCCGTCGACCTTCGGCCGGAACATTATTGTAACGTTTTTATCAGTTTACAGGAGCTGAAGCAGAGTTTTAACAGCTTAATGACACCATCACATGCTGAGGTGCTTTGCTGCTAATGTCAATCATTTACTGCTAAATTAGCCTAAAAATCTGAAATATTCTAATATATATTTGCTTTGGCTGTGCACCAGCGTTGGAAACATCCTCATCGTCATCCCGATGAGCTCAGGTCCTCCAGGAAGTAGCTAATTTAAACGTCTCTGTGCTGCTAAAAATAAAAGCTACAGTGACAGAATGCGAGAAAATGGTCACGTGATCAGTGTAAACTCGCGGATACGAAAATACTGCAAACAAAAACACACCTGTTTAACGAGCTGCTGCTTATTAGCATTAACAGGAACAAATTAAACCAGTATTGATAAAAACACGAGCTGCGTCTGTAGAACAATTAGCAGCGAAAGCTAATGTAGCTGCTTGGTCACAGTGTCAATACGTTTAAAAACACGTGGTCGCTCTTTATGACAGTGGCACCTTTGCGTGAAGGGAAATGAGCTCAGATAAAGCTCAAAGATCCAAACGGACTTTTCAGCATTCATGAAAATACGTCAGTAATCTCTAACGACCTGCTAGTTTAGCTCGTAACTGGTGTAACGACTCGATAGGTAAGTTGTTCTGTTTGTTTTTCGTCAACGTGAGAAAACTGTCGCTCCAAAAATAAACCGGAATAAACCGGAATAAGCCTAAATTAATCAGTGTGAACACAGAAGAATTTACTGGCCGATATAAAAGTCATTTAAACAACTGAATCGTCCAAAAAGGTTGAACAAATAATTGTTAAACTGCCAGGTAGCATTCAATTTAGCATTGAAGTCATCAAGTTTAACCATGTGGTTAAATGAAGCCCCTCCCACCCCCGTTTCCAGGTGGTTGCCATCGTCATGGATGTCCTGACGGACCTGCAGATCATTCAGGACCTGTTGGATGCGTCGTCACGGCGAGGGGTGGCGGTCTACGCCGTGCTGGAGGTCAGAGGGTTGCCCCACTTCCTGGACATGTGCAGCCGTCTGCAGATCAACGCTTCGCACCTGCGGGTGAGGTGACGCTCAGCGTTTAACGATGTTGGCGTTTAACGGGGTCGAAGGTCAAACATTTGACCCGAGAACTTGTGGAATGTTCTCTGATGGCGGACCAGAATCGGCAGTACCGACCCAGCTGTGAATAATCGAGCCTTTTCAGAGGGTCATCCAGGGGCTGGAACCTGAACCTCTGATGCTGAGATCATACAGGAAGTGGCTCTGCTGAGCCGTCCTATCAAAACAAAAGCTCCCGTGTGTCCACTCAGACTCGACGTCTCTTCCCTCTAAGTCAACACGGCGCAGCTTTGGCTTCATGTTGGAAAGTGTGACGCTGGCGTCGGCCTTTGCCGCGGTGGCGCCGGTGTTTGTTCAGCTCGGCAGGTGTGTGACCGTGTGTGCTGAGGTGGGTGTTTGTTTGCAGAACCTCCGCGTGAGGACGGTTGGCGGCACCGGACTGGCGCTGTCCTTTGGGAAGCTGCCGGGGTCGCTGTGCTCCAAATACATGCTGGTGGACGGAGAGAAGGTCGCCTTCGGATCATACAGGTACGTGTCAGCCCAGATCCTGGAGGAACCGTCCTGGTCCTGGAGCTGCTGGGACGCTCCATCTCAGCAGGCTTTCACAGTCCTGGTGGGGGTGCAAGCAGGTGTCCCGAGGGAGGTGTCCACCTCGCTCAGAACCACAAAACTAAGACCTCATCTTTTCAACTGGTTTAAAGATCTCTGTCCTCCTCCAGCTTCACCTGGAGTTCCACTCGGATGGACCGGAACACCGTCACCGTCATGTCTGGACAGACGGTGGACGTCTTTGACACGGACTTCAGAGAGCTGTACGCCGTGTCTGAACACGTGGACCTGTACAGGGAGTTCAACATCACCAAACCCCCTGTCCCCGTCCCCGTCCCAGTCCCCATCGACAAACCGAAGGTGGAGCCGGTCCGGCCTCAGCCTGTCTCCGCGTCACGTTTCCAGATATCTGTCAACGACTCCCGACAGGCTGACCTGAAGATTCCTGCACATAAATACCACAATCCAAAATACTCGTTAGTTTTTGGGAACAGCCGCGGCCTCACGGGTTCCCTGCAGGACCTTTCCACCACGAAGGACTCGCTGGTTGGTGAAGTGGCCCAGAGGAATATTCTGCAGAGCAGCATCCTTCATCCTTCTAAAGAAGACCACGTCTCCCCTGAGAGCCAGGGCTCACCAGCAGAGGAGGAGGAGGAGGGGAAAGCAGGCTGGAAGAAGAACTCTTCCCTCCGAACAAAGAAACTCACCTCTATCAAGCACTTCCTGAAAGGAAGAGCAACCAATCACATCACAGAGACGATAGAGGAAGGCGTGGTCACCCCCCAGAGCCCCGCCCCACCCTGTAAAGCACCGGAGACCAATGGCGTCGCAGGAAGTGAGCTGGACGACACGTTTGAGACGCTGGAGAAACCGAGTCCACTGAAATCCAGAACCAAGAAGCCTTCAAAGATGATTCAGAGAAGTTTGTCTCTGCAGACGCTGAGCATGGCGGAGGAGGAAGGTGGGTGAGAGACCGTGACTTTCATGTTGTTGGCGGTCGGCTGCTTCCGGTTCTGACGCGTCTTAACTGGTTTCTGCTGCCCCCAAGTGGCCAAAAGATACTTTAACTTTAACGTTTAGGAGACTCAGGCCTGCAGGATCAAATGTGGCAGGCAGTAGATCTACACAAACCCAGTGTGGGTCCAGGACCCGACAGGAAGTAGCCCACACTAGTTTTGGGTTAGGGTTAGTTTTGGGCCACGTTTGGTTGGGGTGACTCACCCAGAACAGCTGATCCAATCAGACGTGGTCCCACTGCTCAAGAAAACAACCTTTTTTTTTTTCTTCAACAGGGTCAAAAATCCGACGGCGACATCAGAAGAAGAACTGCATCCAGTCGTGAGGTGTCGGTGATCAGGAGTGTCAGCTGATGAGTCACCTGAGCGCTGCGCTCACAGGTGAAAGTCCCTGCGAGCGCCGCCGAGGCTCCGCCACCAGGCTTTATGTTTGTTTTTAGGCTGTTGGCATTTAAATGTTTTATGTCCTCACACGCTGGGACCTGGGCGTCGTGGGCGGATTACATCACACCTGCAGAGGTGACATGGTTGCCGTGGCGACGGGACAAGTGACCAGTTGTCCCTGAGTGTCGGCATCCAGGCTGCTCAGAAACGGAGCGGCTGGTCGTCCTTGTACGAAAATGAATCCTTGAGACCCTGAAAAGGGAACAATGAAGCCGGAGGAACATCACAGGAGAGAACTGCAAAGGTTCTGGAAGCTTCTGACGGCTCCCAGCAGCTCAACCAGCTGTAGCAAACAACACAGAAATGTAATTAACCTGTTAATTACAGGTGAATTACAGGAACCAACTGGCTAAAAGTGAGCAAACGGCGCCACCTGGTGGAGAAACACCCCAATATTTAATTACAGAAGGTCATTAAATTACAGTTAAAGTGTTCATTAAATATCCTGCACATAAAATCGAAAGTGTCCATAAGTTAAAAAGACAAAAGAGGCGTAAAGAGTCTCTGACTTTAGCTCCGCGGTGGGAGGGGTCAGCCACCCCGTGGCCCCGCCCCCGCAGCGCTGCTTGCTCGCGGTCCAGAAGGGTTCAGTCGTTTGAGGACGTGGAGCCGACCACCTTCCTCCTCCTCACACACACCAGGTCGTACAGAGGGTTTTTGGTGACGCTCGCACTGGAACAGAGCAGATGACCTCAGCATGACATCACGGCCTCTGATTGATGTCTCCATGGCGACAGATAAAGGTGCGGTCGATCGCTGTTGGTCACGTGACAGAATCTGTCGAACGTGCATGTGGCTAGCTTCAACATGCTAACCGATGCTAACCTCTCAGCAGCTGGTTCTAGAAATGTTTTCCAAATGTTTTCTGAGAAACTTTTATTTGTAATAAAGGTGAACATGAAGCCAAACTCCGTCTGACAGTGTTGGGAGCGGGAGCGTGGGCTCACGTGCACGTGTTCTGACCTGATGGCGTGGATCCAGCTGTCGCGCTCGTCCTCGCTGGCGGCGCTCAGCGTGTATGACTGGTGTTTGCCCTGCACCACTCCCCCCCGGCCCTCCATCTTACAGGCCTTGATCTTTTGTCCTGTTGGATTATACAACTCCAGACAATACTGTTCACACACACACACACACACGTGCACGCTCAGATGACCTTGCGTTTGGTCTGGAACAGCTTCGTTCAGCCTCAGGCTTAGGGACGTGATTGTGTACCTGTTTGCTGGAGTCCTGGAGCTTCCTGACACACAGGTTCTCCAGAGGAATGATCCCGATCGGGTCTTGATCCTGCAGGTGAAACGGATCAGCAGCTGCAGCTCCACAACCCTCTGATTTGTTCTGGTTTACTCACGGTGGTGTATTCAAAGTAGTAGAGACAGCTGTCCGTCAGAATGAACCACCTCCTCTTCCAGGTTTTAACTCGACCTCCTTCAACAGGACCACAACGTTCAACCGCTCTGATGTCCACACACAACCGTCGGCATTGATCTTGAGTGGACACTTGACTCTCACCCATTTTCAGGAGCCACCCTTCCCTGTCGGGGTTGAAGAACGTCAGCGTGAGGTCATTCCCGTCGTCCTCTGGGAACGTTAAAGGCTCGTTGCGGATGCTGGCGTAGAGTTTCTGGAGGACAGAGGTCAACAAATGACTGGGAGGAGCCACAGCGGGATGATGAGACGGGGCGGGATGCTAACAGACCGTTAGCATCTCTGTGGGAAGGTCTTCTCCGTTGTTGATCCCTCGGTTCATGGAGACGAAGCGCTGCAGGTTGGGCTTGTCCTTCACGTTGGGGTTGTGGAGGGTGGTGTTGAGCATGATGATGGCGAAGGACAGGATGTAGCACGTGTCTGTTCCAGAAAACTGGGTCAGACCAGGACTTGAGGACCGTCTGGAATAGCTGAGAGGCTTCACCTACCGGTGGACTGGAAGACGCTGTGGTTACATTCACAGTAACGGGTTGCAAAGGCCTCCATCATCCTGTCAATCTTCTGAGCTTCTCCGGGGAGACGGAAACTCCACAGAAACTGTCTGTGAGACACAAACAGGACAGCTAAAGAGAAACAGGTTTCAAATGAAGGAGTTCCCAGAATGTAAAGTCTCATAAAGACTCAGACCTGAGGGCCTGTACCAGATTCAGGTCCGAGAACTCATGCAGGCCCACAAAGACCTTCAGGGTCTCCAGGTTCAACTCCTCTCTGCATCAGAATGGACAGAAACATCAGCAACACAACAGCAACCAATCAGGAGAGAGGATCTTCAGCAGGTCTGTGTACTTCTCTCCCAGGAAACTGCCGATGGCGGTCTTGTTCAGGCCCTCCTCTTTGTAAAGAAACTCGGCCACGGGCTCAGCTCCGTGATCCAGAAGTCCGTTGTCCACCAGGTACTGGAGCCCCTGGACCAGAACAGGAGGTTTAGTTAGTGTGTGTGACTGTTCATGTGATGCTATCAACGCCCTTTTCACGGCTAGCTTAGCATCTACAGTGGCCGTCAGGGAAAAATGATTTTTGTCCAGTTGTTTTCTCTCCCTAGTGTTGTTCTGTTCTGGGCTCCTGAGGGATCATGGAGGAGGACCCGCTTCAATGTTCACAGGAATATTTCACAGCTCATCCTCAGGTTAGCACGCTAAGGTTAAACCGTAAAAGCCTGTTTTTGGGACCCTGTCTTCGACGATCGAGCATTGAAACGATTCTGTGACTGGACTCAAATCGTTTGATCAGAACTTTCCAGTATGTGGAGGCTGTTCCATCATCCGTGAATCTGGGAGCATCAACGTTCTTCAGAGGGACAGCAGCACCCTTTAGGTCTTTAATCTGCACCATCTCCAACGTGCATGAATTCAGCATCAGGGCGGCGCGCTTGTGAAGGCTGGTGGGCACAGAAACGAGTGTGCGAGGAGGCCGGAAGGTTCCTGTGGTGAAGAACCGCCTCTGCTGCTCTTCGGGGAACAGGAAGTGGTTTTGCCGCTGCCTCTGCAACCTTTTTAGTTCTACTTTCTCAAGTCGCCACGGCGACTGCCGTCTGCTGTGTGTCAACATTTGCTTTCTTGACACGAGGAAGCGTCTAAATAAAAGACAGGTCCCCATAAACAGCCTAAAACCAGCCTGTTTTACATGTAAACTCACCTTTTTGGGGCTCATGTTGAATTTCTTTTTCCCACGTAAAAATTTTCTGTTCCTGGCCACATTTTTCCTGCGACAAGCACAAAATTCTTTATGGTTTGTTCTTTTCAACATCCTTCACACAGTTTCTGCTCGTGTTTGATCTGAAATCAGTTGTGTTCGGCATGAACTGATCCATCAGGAGGATTAATGGACGACCAGCAACAGGAAAGTTCACTGAAACAACCTCACAAATCAATGCTAAAACCACACTAGTCCCTTTTAATCTCTTTGTCGTTTGTTCAGAACCTCAGAACTCGGATCATTTCAACGATCAGCAGACAAAACAACTGTGAGATGCTACACTTGATCATATCTGCGTTGCTATAGAAACAGCTCAGCTTGGGCAGCAGCTGAAGGCCACAAGCTCGTTCAGAAAGGGCCAGGTGAACCAGGGTCATGTGACTTACGTCTGCTGGCTGATATCAGGGTGGAGTTCTGAGGCGATGGGATGGATCTCCAGCCTGAGCTTCTGATGGAGACCACAAAGAAGAACCAGGTCGGTTACGTCACAGACACTCGACGATTCGCTTCAGCCCTCACACGTTCAAAATAACCCCGAATGAAAGACAGCGAAGGATCCAATTTACCTGAATGTCATCTGGCAGCTCAGACTGGGCTTTCTGCCTGGGGGGCAGTTTCTGTGGAGCTGTGGGGCAACAAGCGAGTTTTGTTAAATCTGGACTCTAATCCCAAGACATCTGATGACCCTTCTGACTTCAGTTTACCAGAGAACGGTGCTTTTATTGTGATAGAACAGTGCTTTTATTGTGATAGAGCAGGGACTAGAACATGGAACTGTAGTTCAGGTCCAGGATCCACTCACAGAACTTTTGTGTTCCACAACAGTGTTCGTGAACTTACACTGTCGAGCAGAACAGCTGATTCTAGACGTTGTTTTAACAGTGTACGACCCGACGTTGTGTTCGATAAAGAAGGACGTTAAACTCTGAGAAGACGATTGGACGTGAGTGAAGCTTGAAGGACCCAGATTAACGAGAGAGAAGAGAATCAGGACGTACCTTTTCCCCAGAGGAAGCTGTCTTTCCTGCTTATGGCCATATTGTTGCTGGTGTGACGCCGATACAGGAAACAAACCAGCTCAAGAAGGCAGAAAGGGGGCGGAGCTTTGAGCCCGAGGAGCCTTTTGCATCAGTCTGAGGATGTTCGGTGTTGACATCCAGCCCATTCATGAAGAAATAAAGATTTCATTCAGCTCAGGACACATTTGACATCATTCTCTTCTAGGGGGCGGAGCTTCAAGCCTGAGATGCTTCAAAGCTCCAAGATTAGAAGAGGAAGTCCAAATAACAAGTGTCACCCTTGCAGTTGTGAACTGGAGGTGCTCCAGGCCAGCAGGGGGCGCTGCTGCTAGCAGGGTGGTGGACTTGGCAGTGAGCTGTTGATAGCTTTAGCTTTAGCTTCTCAGCTGTCATGGTGACCTGACACCCGTGAGGCAAATGGCTCCTCCTCACAACCGACAGAGGTGCTTTCATCATGTGATCAAAGACTGAACAAAGAGAAGATGCTGGACGATGACTTCCTGTCCATGAAGGGTCACTGTGAACCTGTGAGATTTTACAACTGTAACCCCCCCACCCACCCACCCAAGAACCAGCGTGGTTCCTGCACCTCAAACTCTGGGATGCTGCTAAAATGTTGCTCTAAACTCATCTTATCAGCGAATCTGTTTCCTTGGTAACCGTGTAGTGATCTCACAGTCAAGGCCTCCTTGAAAGAGAGCTGGTGTTCATCAAACAATTACTGTTACCCTTTTGAGAGTCGACGTGAGTTCAGATAGAGTCAAAGAATCAGGAGCACACACACACACACACACACACACACACCCCACACACACACGTTTTCACTCTAGAGAAATGAGACATAAGGACCCTTAAGTGTGTCAACTCATCAACCTTTTTATCTCTGAACCCCTCGATCACCTCTACACACACACACACACAGGAACAGGAACTTTGATTAACTTCCTTCATGTGGTTTTCATTATGTTTTCATGTGTTTGGACGTAAGAGAACCTGTAAAAGAGAGAAAAGAGAGACCTTCAATGACAAGCTAGAGCATTCCAGAAGGAGAAGCAGAGACCTTTAGCATGTGTGTTGCCATGGCAACTGTAAATTATTTCAAATAATTGTATTTGTTTCTGTTCAATTGAAGGAACTTTAGTTGTCCCTGAGGATCAGGTCAGGTCCCACAGAAGGTGCATATGGCATCATGAGGGGGGGGGGGGGGGGGGGGGTGGCACCAACAGTTTCTGTCCCAGTATAACCAGTGTGTTACGCAGCAGCAGATGGACGGTTGCCACGGTAACCAGGGTGTTTACAGCTCCTCAGAGGAACTCTGTGATTCCCAGAGGAGCTAAAAACAGGAGATAAGTTATTGACGGTCGGTGCGATCGATACATCTGGACTGAACAGTTTGAGAGGTTTGTCCCTCAGCTGAGAGGACAGCTGTCCTCCTGCGTCCACAGCTCAGAGTCTTGGAGGACCTCCCTCCTCCAGACCCCCCCATCACTCTGGTGGGTCTGAAAGCTTCTCTGGTTCTGATGCGATGCATCAGAACCCTTCCAGGGAGTGTCCCTCAGCAGCCACACAGAACCAGCACAGCTCTTTCTGAAAGACCGTCACAGAACCATCTGAGGGGTTCTGGACCCCCCACAGAGCAGGTGTGTAACATCCCCAAGTGTCTGACTGAACCTGCGTTCTCATGAAGTTCATGAAGCCCAGAAGTTCACAAGTCCACCAGCAGGACAGATCACTGACGCTGCCCAGGTATAGATTTCCTTTAGCTCTGCAGCTCTCTCTCACACACACACACACGCACGCACGCACACACACATGCACACGCGCGCACACACACACACACACACACACACCCCTCCTCGTTGCCCTCGTGCTGCAGCCTTATCTGTTACCTAGTTACAAGCGAGAGTCGGCGTGAGGCGCAGCTTGTGCGTGGATCCGTGCAGGACCAGAGAACCGCAGCAGATACAGTCAGAGAGCAGAGACCAGGATGATGAGAACCGGGCTGGTCTGGAGCGAGTCCAGAACCTCCTGATCTGAGCCGGACCAGGATCGGAGCGGGTCCAGAACCTCCTGATCTGAGCCGGACCTGGATCGGAGCGGTCCCTCTCCTGGTGAGTGAATGAGAACAGAGACATTTGTTAAATGTGCGCTGATTTAAACAAACGTGAACTTTATGCTGATTATTGATTTAATGCAACATAATCTGTTGGAGATGAAACGATTTAACAACTTACTGCGATTTTTTGCAGTATTATTATTATTAGTAGTAGTAGTATTATTAGTATTTATTATTATTAGTATTATTAGTATTATTATTATTATTAGTAGTAGTAGTAGTAGTATTATTAGTATTATTATTATTATTAGTAGTAGTAGTAGTATTATTAGTATTATTATTATTATTATTATTATTATTATTATTAGTAGTAGTAGTAGTAGTAGTAGTAGTAGTAGTATTAGTAGTATTAGTAGTATTATTATTTGGTGACTTTGATTTCATCAATAATCTCATGAACGTGTGTGAAACTCTTGTTGATCATCTTTGCACCTTTTTATCCCTGTGGAGGCTCATCAGGGCCCCGTGTGTGTGTGGGTTCGGTACCCCGCTCACACACACACAGACACACACACACACACTCACACACACACACACACATACACACTCACACAATCAGACACACACTCACACTCACAGACACACACACTCACACACACTCACACACGATCACACACTCACACACACACACGCACACACACACACACACTCACACTCACAGACACACACACACACACACTCACACACACACACACACACACACACTCACACACTCACACACACACACACACACTCACACACACACACAGGTTTAATGTAATCTGTGCGAGTCTCAGCATCGTCTCCGCCTAAATTACCTTTTAAGAGGAGACTTCGGCAGGAGAACACGTTCCTGCTCCCGACGCTGCTCAGAACATAAAACATGAAAACATGAAAGAATTAATTTTCTGCCAGAAACAGGATGAATCCTGAGAAGTCTCCAAGCAGCCACCAGCCTGTGAGAGGAACAGATGAGATCAAAGAGAAGGAAACAGCAAAGCCCGGATGATGGACAGAGGTCTCGGTGGGGGGGGGGGGGGGAGAAGAGGTGTCCTCAGTACAGAAGCTTCTCTGGTCCACTCAGGACACGTTCAGCCGTTTCCGGTCTGTGATCGTCACTATCGATTAACGAGGCCGATCATAATCACTCGGACAAAACACACGTCTGAGCCACCAAACAGCCATATATCAGACTGGGACGCCATGGCAACGCATCCTGCAGGAGACGAGGGCTCTGATCCAGACCAGCTGTCTCCTCATCACAGCTGGTGGACAGCACTGATGCTTCTGGGTCTTCTTCACACTGTCCAAAGACAGGACTCTGCAGCCTGTCGAGGCCACGAGCAGGTTCTTCCTCCCCTGCCATCAGTGTCTTTTTATTGGGTTCCGTTTGATTTACGACACCAAGCTTTGGGTTTTATCCCCCTCCAGTTGCCATGGTGATCCAAATTGCTAAAGTGAACGTGAAGCGTCTGTAACGGCACAAATTGGAAGATATTAAAAAATGATGAATGTGACCGTGTTGAAGTGGGAGAAGCTGCTCTGGTGTTGGTGGTGAAGCTGTTTTGGGTCCGTTTCTAGATGATCCTCCAGGCACAGAAACAGAATATTTCCACGACTATCTGTCATCTAAAAGTGGCAAGGACCGTTTCCACGGTGCCCTCAGCCCTGACACACACCCATTTTATATCTCATGTGCAAGTTTGTATCTTTTCTACTGCAAAATAAACAAAATCTCAAGTTCTAGATTTGTTCACTGAACGAGCGTTGAGAGACTAATAACAGCAAAACTAAACGGACCCCAAGACTGTTCCTTATTGGATGGATTCAGGACAGAAAGTCTTGTTGAAAATCAGGTAAAACCATCACAGAGTGCATTAAAACCTGATCTCTGGAGCTCAAAACGTGAGCAGGACCTTGTCGATTTGGATCAACGAGAGTGGAAATGAAGCCGGAAATAGAAATAAGGAGGTTAAGAGTTAAGAACCGGCTCTGTGATGTTGCTGACTTGCATTTTGCTCCTCTGACAGCAGGTTTGTGGAGTGCTGAGGTGGCAGAAGCATCGTGGCTGTGGTCTGACTTGGCAGGCAGGAGATGATGGATGTGATGTGGGAGAACAGCAGCTCTTCCAGCGTCGCGCCTGCGCTCATCTTCAACAGCAGCGATCTGAACGAGACGCTCAGCTTCTCCAACGCCACCGTCCCGGACGCCTCGCCGGGCCCCAGCCTGGCAGAGATCCTCATCCCTCTCACATACATCATCGTTTGCATTGTGGGCTTGGGAGGAAACACTCTGGTCATTCACATCGTGCTGCGCTACTCAAAGATCGAGTCAGTCACCAACATCTACATCCTCAACCTGGCCATCGCAGACGAGCTCTTCATGTTTGGGCTTCCCTTCCTGGCGGTCCAGAACACTTTTCATTCATGGCCGTTTGGATCCTTCATGTGCCGGCTGGTCATGACTGTGGACTCCATCAACCAGTTCACCAGTATCTTCTGCCTGACCGTGATGAGCATCGACCGTTACCTCGCTGTCGTCCACCCCATTCACTCTTCAAAGTGGCGTCGCCCTCAGGTGGCCAAAATGGTGAATTGCACCATCTGGGCGTTGTCCTTTCTTGTGGTTTTGCCAGTGGTCGTCTTTGCTACCATCCCAAAGGCCGGAGGAACCTGTAACATCACTTGGCCCCAGCCAGCTAACATCTGGCAGGCAGCCTTCATTATTTACACCTCGACAGTCGGATTCTTCTGCCCCCTCCTGATTATCTGCCTCTGCTACATACTTATCGTCTTCAAGATCCGCAGCTCAGGCAAAAAAGTCCACGCCACGTCAACAAAGCGCAGGAAGTCAGAAAGAAAAGTAACGCACATGGTTATTATTATTGTGGCCATGTTTGTCTTCTGCTGGCTGCCGTTCTACGCCCTCAACATCGTCAACCTGCTGGTGTTGTTACCCTCAGAGTACCAGGGCCTGTACTCTTTCGTTGTCGTACTTGGCTACGCCAACAGCTGCGCCAACCCCATTGTGTATTGCTTCCTATCTGACAACTTCAAGAGGGGTTTCCGGAAAGCTCTGTGCCGGTCCTCGAGGAAAGTGGAGAACCATGAACCTGTCGAGTGCCAGCAGCCTCAAGAAGAGAGTAAAACTGCACTCATGCCGCGGGAGAGCCTGAGAGGAGCCATCAGGGATGAGGAGGAGGAGGAGGATGACGAGGAAGACCTCTCAGAAATGACTGAGATCTACAGGATCACCCAAAATGGCAACAGCAACCTGCACCTGCAGAGCGCGCAGCCATTGCTTTCAGAGAGAGGAGCAACACCAGGGGCAACACAGGCTCCGTCCCCAGAGAGGAAGGACAAAGTCAGGGCCGCTGTCAGTAGGTCCACGCCGACCGTCCCACTGCTGGTCAACGGGATCAAGAATGCAAACAGGAAATCTCTGCCTGAGGAAAACACGGAGCAGAGCACCTCCCTGGAGATCAGCTCCTTATAGCTGATCTCAGCCTTCTCACTAACCCTGGAGGGCAGGGAACCTTCAGAAGACTTCAGATGTTCATGATCGTCTCTTCTGTGAACTCTGCATGACCCCGCAACAGTGTGCTCACCGTGTTTACTGCAGATTCAGCAAAAAGTCACTTCCTGTTTGTCTCTCCTTTCTTGTTGTTATATTGCTTTCAGGGTCACAAATGTCTTTGAGTCACCAGCTTGTGGCAGGGCCTATGTGAGCGTTTGGTGGGGTGGGGTGTGTGTGTCTGTGTGTGTGTGTGTGGGGGGGGGGGGGGGTACCATGCTCAAACGTGTCCTGGCAAGACTGAGAACCCTCAGGCCAGTCCTATGGACCTCCGTCAACTTCCTGTTTAGCATCACAAACACCTGACCTTTACCAAATGGACATCTCTGACCATCAGAGATCATTTACTCAAGTTCTTCACCAACGCTCCACCATGGAGCAGAACACAACAAAGGTGACTGAACACTTTTCCAGTGAAAGTTCTGAAACCAGTTGGTCCTGATTTTGATTGTGTTGCAGTGCTTCAGTGTTGACAGCGTCTCGTGTACACAGTCATGGATCAATGCTCAACGTCTCCTACATCGCCTCTACCCTGCTCTGTCAGCTCTCTGCGGGTGGACCCAGATCAAGACCCTGAAGCACAACTGGCACCATTTGACCCGTTTGTGACATCATACCAAAATCTGGTTACAATGTAATTCAGCAAAGAAGAATGTGATGAGGTAAAAAGTCTAAAGAAAGACTAAAATTCCACCTTTGTTGCTGGACGGCTTTAGCTGGTGTCTGTGTCTGAGATCCAGTGGTGCAGGGACGGGCCGGGTTCATGTGGGCTGATGCGCTGACAGCGTTGTGATGTTCCGCTCATTATTACTGTGGACGTCTTCATCCACACACCCACACTCCACCTCCTGCAAACAACAGACCATCATTAAAACCACATTAAAAAGGGATTTACTTGGATTCCTGTGTGTGTGTGTGATTGTGTGTCTGTGTACTTACCTACATCCCTCTCAGCACACACACTAGCACACAAACATACACACACACACTAGCACACACTCTCACACTAACACACACACACTCTCTCTCTCTCTCTCTGTCTGTAAGAACACTCATTAAACCTCTAAAATGTGTTTGGATCCTCAGCTTAGAGCCACTGAGCCAACATCTCATTAGGTCAACATCTCATGGGTCACCATCTCATTAGGTCACCATCTCATTGGGTCACCATCTCATTGGGTCAACATCTCATTGGGTCAACATCTCATTGGGTCAACATCTCATTAGGTCGACATCTCATTAGGTCGACATCTCATTAGGTCAACATCTCATTGGGCCAACATCTCATGGGTCAACATCTCATTAGGTCAACATCTCATTGGGTCGACATCTCATTAGGTCGACATCTCATTAGGTCAACATCTCATTGGGCCAACATCTCATGGGTCAACATCTCATTAGGTCAACATCTCATTGGGTCAACATCTCATTAGGTCAACATCTCATTGGGTCAACATCTCACTGGGTCAACATCTCCTTAGGTCAACATCTCATTAGGTCAACATCTCATTAGGTCAACATCTCATTAGGTCAACATCTCATTGGGTCAACATCTCATGGGGTCAACATCTCATTGGGTCAACATCTCATTAGGTCAACATCTCATTGGGTCAACATCTTATTGGGTCAACATCTTATTGGGTCGAAATCTTATTGGGCCAACATCTTATTGGGCCAACATCTTATTGGGCCAACATCTCATGGGTCAACATCTCATTAGGTCAGTTGCTTTTGTTGTTTCTGTCATTGCCATCCTAAGAAGTTTCAGTGATGAATAAAATCATATTTGAATTCTCGAAGGTTGACTAACTTCATGAACTGATTCATTGTTCATACACTTCAAAATGAATCCATAAAGGCTGCAGCAGAACATGCTGACTGGTTATACTGGGACAAGACAGAGGAGACTCAGCATATATATACTGGAACATAGAAGAAGAAGGTGAATAAACTTATTACATACAATATTCTTTTTTGTTCCCCCGAGGGGAAATTCAGTTTTTACACACTTTTATTACAACACCTGAAGCTTTTGACAAACAAAGGAACACACACAGGAAGCTGCCCCTGACAGGCACCTTGAGCATTTGGGGGTTCAGTATCCTGCTCAAGGGCTCCTTGGAATCATCAGTTCCTTCCCCATGATCAACATTTCCAGAAAATTTCAATTATTTTCTGAGTTATTTTGCTAAATGCTGGCCAAGACATTATCTTTTTTCTGTTGGATTGAGCCTTTCAAAGCTGCGTGTTCGTTTGGGTCAGCGGGAGAAAAGTTTTTGACAGCTATGATAAGAAAAATAGGTTTATCTGTCCACTCAAATATAGCCTTTCCAGAGCTTTGGGCTGCAGGCCTTTCACTGACCACAGTCAGATTGTGTCCTGTGGCCTGCAGATCAGAACAAACCCCCCAACAGTGTGTGAGTGCTATGATTATTCTCTCTGGGGGGCCGGGAGCCTCGTCTTAACTCCTTATCTCACAGAATACATTGTTCATCACAAGGTGTTGCTATCAACGGTTATTCACAGTTCACAGCTATCAACGGTTATCCAGTTATTCACATTCTGTTCTTCTCCTTGCTGACCTTTCCACAAAGATTCAGAAACCTCTTATTCAGCAGCTTCATAAGTTTCCTTGGTCAACTGTCAGTGAGTTTAGTCACATTCGCTAATTTCAGCTAATATAAAACATAACATTAAATATTCTAGGTAATAAAGTAATGTTAAATGCAATGAAGACTTCAACACTTGGTGGAACTCAAATGTTAGTAAAGCATTGATAGTCTTGGTAAACGTTGACCAAATAAATCTCGTATGGTTTATTTCGTTTTTTGAAACATTCAAATGCACATTAATTATTAATTTATGAACGTTATAATTTCCGATGACACGTTACGTCGTCAAATGCTGAACGTCTATTTTAATTTACGACAACTTTGCTCATCATACGGCAGGAAGTACACTCTACTTTACAGCAACTCAAAACTTCCTTTCTCACCGGCTCTCTGTCGGAGGTTTGCGGCGTTTGAGCACTGGCTGGATTTAAGTCGATATAGTGTCACACCACTTTCGCTCAGGTATGAAAAATGCGCACGTTCAGATCAAAGTTGTACCCTCTCGGTTTTATTTGAAGCTTGATCATAAACAACTAGATGTGACCGTTTGAGTATTTCCACCCTGTTAGCCTAGCTCCGCTAAGTCGACCACCTGGCAAAATGAGTAGCACTAGCATTAGCCAGTGTTAGCTAATTGGAGCACGTACACTTGAGGATATAAGTACCGTATACATTTCTCGTTGTCGCTTTTTTGTTTCTTTTCTTTAAATCAGCTTTTCCCTAATTGCTGTGTAATCGTCTTTGCGAATTGATCTTTCGGTCGTTTGTAATTGTCGTTTCTGTTGCTTCGGTCAGCGCAGCCGTCACAGATGTCGGACAATTTCTATGGAAAAATCCCCGACAAAACGAATTTTCCTGATATGTATTTCCCCTAAATTATTTGATATTTTCTAATCTGTTTTTGAATGCAGAAGTGACGAGCGTGTTTTCGTTACTAGTTGATGTAATTGATCATTAATTAGCCATATTCAGGCTCTGCAGCAGTTATTCGGACCGCTGCACATTTCTGGATGCTGTTGGTGGGTGACTGACATGGTGGGTCAATGATGTTTAGCCCACTGCGCAAGCTGATCAGTGTGTTTGAGAACACTGCTGGAGAAAAAGTGCTGTTCTTTGGCTGAGACCCTTTACATGTGCACAACAAATTAAATGGAACACCTTAAACACTGTTGCCACCCGAGGGCCCTTTAAGGAACCACTTTTCATATCTACTCAGGCCATGGCCAAGTTCAACGCCCCGGTGATCCAGGACAACCCGTCTGGATGGGGTCCATGTGCAGTCCCAGAGAAGTTCAAGGATATGCCGTATCAGCCCTTCAGCAAAGGAGACCGTCTGGGGAAGGTTAGTCTGCTGGAGGCAGCGTTTCACAATGAAAGACGCTTGGTTGCCATTTTTAATGTCACGTTTTTGCCAGGTTGCTGATTGGACTGGAGCAACTTATCAGGACAAGAGATACACAAGTAAGAGAACTTTGAACAACAGATTATTGTCATTAAATTCCTCATGTAAGAAGTGAAGCTCGTACCCCATCACACCGGTCACTCACTGTATTTGGTCTCTAGATAAATATTCATCTCAGTTCGGTGGTGGCAGTCAATACGCCTACTTCCATGAGGAGGATGAGACGAGCTTCCAGCTAGTGGACACGGCCAAGACGCAGAAGACGGCCTACCAGAGGAACCGCATGCGCTTTGCTCAGGTACGGCCATCTGCAAGAATGCTGAGGTCTCTGAGCTCGAATCTTTCCAAGCTCTCGTAACATTTGTCATCTGGATTTTGGTCCAACAGCGGAACCTGCGGAGGGACAAGGACCGCCGGAACCTGACCCAGTTCAACATGCAGACACTTCCAAAGAGTGCCAAGCAGAAGGAGAGGTGAGCTTCTCTCCCAGCCCAGAGACAAAGCTCTGGACTTTAGCCATCCATGTTATTAAACTGCAGCTTTGTGTGAATATTAGATGTGTCCAGACAAGATGCAGCAGCCCTGAAGTTCTTGTAACAGAACTTTAGTTTCCTGCCGTGGTCTGGCGGCACCCACACTCCCTCTGGCACGACGCTTCACGATGGAGTCGTGCTGTTACTGGGGAGGAAAACTTGTTCAATTGTGTGTGTGTGTGTGTTTCAGGGAGAGGATGCGTCTCCAGAAGAAGTTCCAAAAGCAGTTTGGTGTCCGTCAGAAATGGGACCAGAAATCGCAGGTAGTTTTTCTGGACTCCAGCTGCTTATTAACTGTTTGTCCAGGTCTGATCACAGCTCAGCTGGGTAATTCAGACGTCCATCTGACTGCTCTGGGGAAAGGATCTGAAACCCCAGTTTGACCAGCACTGCTGAGCTGGACCTGTAGGGGGTTGTTGCTGTTGCACCATGTGACCTGGCCCCGCCCCTTTTCCTTGCAGGCTCAGCTGAAGCCCAGAGACTCCTCGGTGGAGGTGAGGAGTGAGTGGGAGGTGAAGGAGGAGATGGACTTCCCCAGGCTGATGAAGATGCGATATATGGAGGTGGCCGACCCCGTGGACATGTAAGCCGAACCACCCGCCGCTGCTTTGACGGGTCTCACAGGATGTGACGAACTGACTTCCTGTTTCCTGCAGTGAGTGCTGCGGAGCTCTTGAGCACTATGACAAGGCTTTTGACCGGATCACCACACGCAACGAGAAGCAGCTGAAGAGCATCAAAAGGATCTTCCACACCGTCACCACCACCGACGACCCCGTCATCCGCAAGGTTAGTCGGGCGCTCTCCTCGGTTAGCTGGTTGTCTCCATGGTGACGGCAACACTCTCCGTCTCCTCAGCTGGCGAAGACTCAGGGCAATGTGTTCGCCACCGACGCCATCCTGGCCACGCTGATGTGCTGCACACGCTCGGTCAACTCCTGGGACATCATCGTGCAACGAGTCGGCAACAAGTTGTTCTTTGATAAGAGAGACAACTCTGACTTTGGTGAGTCCAGACTCTGGAAGCTTCCCGTGTAAATGAGTCCGGTTCCACCTTCACACGTGGCGTTTCCACTGTTGCTCTCAGACCTGCTGACTGTGAGTGAGACCGCCAACGAGCCGCCGCAGGATGAGGGCAACTCCTTCAACTCTCCACGAAACCTGGCCATGGAGGCCACCTACATCAACCACAACTTCAGCCAGCAGTGTCTGCGCATTGTGAGAACACGGCCAGAATTTAGCTGCTGAGGACATTCCTGACCCGGATTGGAGACACTGACGTTTGTCTCCTGGACGGGCGATCTTGTCTTTCAGGGTTCAGAGCGCTACAAGTTTCCAAACTCAAACCCTTTTGTAGAGGAGGACATGGACCAGAGCGAGGTGGCGTCTGTCGCCTACAGGTGAGGCGCTGGTCTCGGGGGGGGGGGGGGGGGGGGATGATGGCGGCGTCAGAACGGCTGAAGCTCTGCTCGTGTGCTCAGGTACCGTCACTGGAAGCTCGGCGAGGACATCGACCTGATTGTTCGCTGCGAGCACGATGCCGTGATGACTGGCGCCAAGGGAGAGGTGTCCTTCATCAACGTCAAGACCCTGAACGAGTGGGACTCCAGGGTGAGGGCTTATACACCGGTTACCATGGAAACCTTGTGTGTTGGCAGCGGGCCAAACAAATTACAAGCAAACTTTCAGAGACACATTTCTCAGATGTGCCCGAGTACCTGGTGGGAGGTGCAGTAATGTCCCTCTTGTTTATCGGCCAGTACTGCAACGGCGTGGACTGGCGTCAGAAGCTGGACTCTCAGAGGGGGGCCGTCCTGGCCACCGAGCTGAAGAACAACAGCTACAAGCTGGCCCGCTGGACCTGCTGCGCCATGCTGGCTGGATCAGAGTACCTGAAGCTGGGGTGAGAGGCACACACACAACACGCACACACACACACACACAACACGCGCACACACACACACACATACACAGAGGCCTCAAGATGGAACCTTCCGCAGGTACGTGTCTCGCTACCACGTGAAGGACTCGGCCCGCCACGTCATCTTGGGCACGCAGCAGTTCAAACCTAACGAGTTTGCCAGCCAGATCAACCTGAGCATGGAGAACGCCTGGGGGATCCTCCGCTGTGTCATCGACATCTGCCGCAAGCTGGACGAGGGCAAGTACCTGATCCTGAAGGACCCCAACAAGGTGAGGCCCTGCCCGACCTGAGAAGCTGCCAGCAGGGGGCGCACTGGGAGCTAACGGCTTCATTCTGCGTCCTGCAGCAAGTGATCCGGGTGTACAGCCTGCCCGATGGGACCTTCAGTTCTGATGAAGAAGAGGAGGAGGAGGATGAAGACGAAGAGGAGGAGGAGGAGGAAGGTGAGAACGCTGAACATTTTAAATGGACAAAAATGACATTTTGAACGCGTCACAAAAGCGGAATGTTTTTCATTTCAGACGAGGACAATTGAAGGACTCGGTGACCAGCAGCCTTCATCATCATCGTCACCGGATTTTGCAGCATCAAACCGAGTTCAAACTCATCTGAGGTGTATTTTAATTCTGCAAACGTGAACCATCATCAAACTCCAGATGATTCCTTTCCACCTTGAATAAAACCTGAATTGGCCACCTGAGATTTTTAGTTTCAACTCTTTTTTACTTCAACTTTTTTATCTAAAAATCAACTGCAAACATTAAAATGATTCATTTTTCTTTAAATATAATATTTAGTATTTTTCCTATTGACTTTTATGAGTTTTTATTCACAAGATTCCTATATTTTCCAGCACGAACAGCTCAGGAGAATCCTGTCGTATCTGGTCGATCGCGATGATGCTCAACTGTTCTGGGAACCTTTAAAATCAAAGAAAAGGACGTTTAGATTGTGAAATTAATTTATTCATCGTATAACCGAGACATCAGGTAAGAGGACGGGAGGTCGTGGAGCTGGGCGACGCCTGAGGCGGCTCCTCGGAGAGTGAGGTGTCCACTGGTCCCCGTCCCAACCACCCTCCGACAGAACGGATCACCCCGGCGATCACTCGCACCACCAGCTCTTCCTCGTCCTCCAGCATCTTTACATCCTCGTTGAAAGGGGCTCGGGTGACACCTCAGTCCGACCCAAGTGGAAAACTGGGTCTCCCGTTCCTGTCAAAGTACATCAAGAGGGCGGTTCTGAAGCAGATCAGTTCCTGTCCAGAGATGACCTCCTTGGTGATCTCACACGCTGACGACTGCGTGGGACTTCTACCAGGAACACGTGGTGAAGCTGATTTGGTTGGTCTAGAATGTGGTGGTTCGTCTGGTCTTCAAGCAACCAAAGCGGGTCCACATCACCCCACCACTGATGGGGCTTCAATGTTTGTTCTGCTCCCTCCATCTCTATTGTTTACATCCCTCTTCTCTCACTCTCCACAGCTCTGGTGGTAGTTGAAACAGGTAGTTTAGGACTGTAAGCTGGTAGTTTATTCACGTTGGTCTCAGCTCCATGGTGGCTTCATTGTGTCCCTGACTGTACTGAGGACAGAAGGGTCTCTAAATGACAAACTATCAAACAAAAGATGGAATATTTCAGATTTATTTGGAAGATAGACAGACAGTAAAACCTTTCTCATATAGATTAATCACAATTCATAGATCTGAAGAAAAGTTACAAAGAGCTCAACGGCTCCTCACAACAGCAAAACGACTGGACTCACGGACGTGCAAGAAGCTCCAGGAAGGGTCTCAACACAGAAAGGAACAGTCAGGTGTGGACATCGGTAACAGGGGCTAATTTTGATAAAGGCTCATCTGAATTCTGCTGCAGGAGGAGGATTATTCAGCTCCTCTTGCAGAACCTCAAATTAACAGAGAAAAGATTTAAGATATCTGGATGGTGATGATTGATGATTGATGCTAAAAACCTGCTTGGGGTCTTGGGTCTCCTCAGTGGTTGGGATCTAAAAGGGATCTGGACTCCTCCTCAGAACGGCGGCCAGGATAAAATGGGGTGTCCAGGGCGGCCAGGTGTATCTTCATCCTCTCCTGACCTTCTTTCTGGCTCTTGTAGATCTTCTCCCATGATGTCATCTGTGAGCGCCACAGTGCAGCTCTGGCTGTAAAGAACTTCACCAGCTCGGACTTGCTGCCTTTGGATAAACTGAGGCCGTCTTTGACAATGAAGAAAACATCCATGCCGACGAACAGAGTGTTGAGTGCAATGAAGCCGACTCTGGCAGCCTTGGTTAATGCCAGTGGTCCTCGGGCCGCTGCCTGGCCGATATCTGGGATATCTGAGGCCACTTTACTGGCTCCTTTAGCTCCTGGTAACACGACCTGAGAAGCACTTGCGATCAACTCTTCAGACTTGAACATTCTAAATGCAGAAACTGCATCAACAAGTGCATCCACACTTTTCACAAGTGAAGCCAACTGACAGGCCACCTTGGCTATCGTTACAAAAAGTTCTATTAGAGTCGTTCCCTTCGTGCCGACTTTGTCCAGACAATCGTAAAGAACTCCTACATCCTTCATGAAGTCCTCAAACATTTTGCTGGCTTTATTTTTTTCCCTCCAGTTTACACCCACCTCGGTGAGGGTGGTGACGAGGCTGTTGACTCCACTGGTGACTCCGAGGCTGATCCCAGCTATGGTCAGACCCAGAGACAATCCTGCAGTTACAGGACTCAAAGCCAAGCCCACAATGCTCATCACACCACCAGCTGCCCCCACTGAGCTGCCTGCTATGCTGGAGATCCTGGACCCCTTGTGCATATTATCCATCTGACCAGTGCTCTCATCCAGTTTATCTAGAAACTCCAACATCCTGTCTCTCCGCTCATCAAACTCCTGGAGGAAGGTCGACGACAGATCGTCCTGAAACATGAACGCAATTCTCAAGTTCTGGTTCAACCTGACGAAGAGAAAAGTAAAGTCAGCCAGGGTGAACGTGCACAGCTGTGAATGCGAACTGTACTTTCACTTTGAATCGGTGTCTTTTTCTGTGCTTCTAAGCTGATTTCCTGTTGAGGTTTTACCTGATAGAATGTAGCTGTTTGATGTGAGTCAGCATCTCCTGGATGTGGTCTTCAGACAAATCCACCGGCAGCTCTACGTTGGTTTCTGTGCTGCTTGGTGGACGCCAATCACTGAAAGAGCTGCGACGCAGAAACACCATGAAGTTAGCATCATGCTAATGCTCTGAGACACACCGCATATGATCTATCTCTCCATCTCGGTTAGGAGATCTGTTTCAGACTCTGTGGTGCTTCAACTTTGAAATTTTTATTTATTTATTTTTTTTACCTTTTTTCCATCTTGTCACACATCAGCTGGCTGATGACCACGTATTTGTTCAGCTGGATGAGCAGCACTTCCAAGTTTTGCAGTTGAGGAACAAAGAAGTCGTCTGTGTCCAGCATGAACACCAACCGGAGAGGGCAGGTTTGCTGAGCGGCAGTGATGATGTCCTGAACCAAATCCAGGCTGATCCCAGGGGGAAGGTGCAGCATGTTGTTGTTCTCCCTGAAGACGTGAAGGGAGGTGAAGGCCAGCTTCTCCAAACCATCCAGGAAATCATCAAGTTCCATCAGGCCGTTGAGAGTGGCCTTCAGCACCTTTGCCAGCTCCTCCTCCAGCGCTGCAAACTTCTCCTTCTTGGCTCTTTCTTTGATGTCCAGCATCTTTTCTATCTCCTCCCCCCTCCCCAGGATCCATCTGGAGATCCTGTTAGAGAAGCTTTTCACCGTGTTGATGTGTATCAGCGTATTTGTGGCGTAGCGACCCAAGACGGCCTGAAGATCTTCTCTGGAAGACAAAAGCAGCATTTCTGAAGGCGACCCAGCAGTTGAGGTCGGTTCTCCACAGCAAACAGTCAAACCTTCTCAGTGCATTCATCTCTACTCCAAATTTATTTAAAACATTACAGGTGAATTCTTGATCAGCCTGCTTTAAAATCACACGATCATTCAGTAACGTTTATGTTGACTGACTCGTTCAGCACCAGATCCTGAAAACTTCCTGTTTGAGACTCGTTTAATTTCAGTGTCAAACCCGCAGACCAGCAGCAACACACACTTGTACTTCTATCTTTGTGAGGACATTCATGGACATAATCATTAGCCAGGTCCCCACCCAAACCATAACCATCACATCTAATCTGCGACCCCTGACCTCTACCTGAACCCTGTTCTAACCTCAGCCTTAAAATGGGGTCCTAACGTTTGGGCCAACGTAGCAACATATGTCTCAAACACGAAGGAAATATCTTAAATAAAAGTTGTGCGATTGTCCTGAACAGTCGCGTCTTGTTTGGTTTGAACGCCTTTTATAAAAGTTTGTTGTCTCGTTCATCTAATGACACTTCATCAATCTGTCATTGCGATAATAAAGCTGCAACAACAATTCGGGTGTTATACGTGCCTTCCTGGTTTTAGTCTTGTTACTGCTCCCTCTTTAACGGCTTCCTTTTAAAGGTATTCTGGTATAAATGCAGTTAAAACAAATGGGATTGAATCGGAATAAAATCGCTCCCCAACGTGCGCAAAAGCTTTTTCAAGTTCTTTGATTCGAAAAAAGAAACGCGGAGCAAATGAAAGTCAGCTTTGGTGGATTCACGGAAGCTTCTGCGAGGTTTGGTTGCGTTTTTAAAGAATCTTTCAGAGAGTTCTGTGTGAGCAGAGTTCACCTGGTGGACTCCATGTTCCTCCTCTGATGGCAGAAGATCCCCTGAAGACCTGACGATCAGATGGGATCACTGGACGGATCTCCAAACCGGATCTTTTAAACTTGCTCTTTAGCGCCCCCTCTGGCGACCCTCGGTCAGCACGTGTCTCCAGTGACTGCAGGTAAGAGACTAAAGTCACCCCCATTAGAAAGATTTAATCAGCCACACCTGGATCTGTAGCACCAGGATAAGATCTCTGTGGTGAGAAAAGTTTTATTTTAGTTTAATAATCCAGGTTAAACTTTCATATTTGTCATTAGTTTTTGTTTTCAGTTGTGATGTGATGTTTAAACAGCAGGGGGCGACAAACTCCACAGACAGGCTGGATGGCGCTTTCACACACACGCACTAACGCACACACACGCGTGCGTCTTTTTAAAACGTCACCAGAGGAAGAGGAGCGGAGCCTCTCCAGACTGACATTCCTGCTCTTCTCCGCGGGCGGACACAGATGGAGGCCGGCCTGTCTGCTGACATCGTGACCGCAGCAGCGGCTCCGGATCTCTGACTCTCCTGGTTGTTGTGTAATATCCCTCTTCTCTCTTTATTTAATTCTGCTTCCTGCGTGCGCCCGCATCTGAGCAGAGAGAAGAGGAGGAGGAGGAAGAGGAGGAGGAGGAGGAGAACATTCATCAGAATTTATTCCCTTTTTCTTCCTCTTTCATGGCGCCCGGGCTGAAGGCGCGGGTCCGGCCAGGGTGTGATTCGGCCCCGGCGCGTCTGTCCATCCACGGCAGCAGCAGCAGCAGCAGCATCTCCGGCCGCGGCAGCACACGCACACGCACGCGCTCTTCGCCCTCTTCCTGCCGGCTCCATGTCGAGTGATGGTCGGCGTGTTTTGCCGGATGCTGTCCGCTCTCCCCGGATCACCGACGGACCGACCTCCTCTGTGCGCAGACCCCTGTTTTCGGAGAGAAGCCCCCCAGAGCTATAGGGCTCCTTATGGAAACTGGGGACCAGAATTTTAGGAAGAAGGAGAACCCGTGCGTTTCATTTGGATTTTCGTTCTCTTCTTGCGTTCCTACTCGAACGATTTGATTTGCTCCAAACTGGCCGACAGAACTTGAATCGATCCGTTTCTTTCGTCTCTTTTACGCAGATTCCTCATTTGGTTCTTGTCCCGCTTTGGCTCCCGCATGGTGACATTGAGAGGAGCGGATGAGCTGGAGCGCTGTAAACAAACCTGGACATGTTGAACCGTCGTGCCAGCTCCCACCAGCAGCCTCTGCTCCGTCCGAGCTTCATTCAGCTGTAACCTTTGAAAGAAATCAGCTTCTCCTGTTTGTTCTGCTGTCGCATCTTCAAACCAGCCCGACGTTTATCTTTCTCCAGTTTGAGGCTCTTTGAAGCTGATTGTGATTTTAAAGAAACCAGAGGGGGGGCGTCCCTGCCTCCTCCTACTGTCCCCTCTCTTAAAAACCACTTTTTCTCTTGTTTTGCTCCTCACCCAAACGCAACCATAAGGCTCCTACCACCTCCTCCGCCTCCTTCCTCCCTCTCCTGCTTGAGTTTATCCCATTTTTTCGGTTTGGTTTGGTCCCGTAAATTTTCAAATATTTACTTCCTGTACATCAAGAGGAAAGGGGGTTCCCCTTTCATGGAATGTGGAAACATGGGTCTGTTCGACCGTGGTGTCCAAATGCTGCTGACCACGGTGGGCGCCTTCGCGGCCTTCAGCCTCATGACCATCGCGGTTGGCACGGACTACTGGCTGTACTCCCGCGGGGTCTGCAGGACCAAGGCCATGAGCGAGAACGAGACCAGCAAGAAGAACGAGGAGGTGATGACCCACTCTGGCCTGTGGAGGACGTGCTGCCTGGAAGGTAAGAGGTGTCACACACTCCTGCTTCTTCTGGCTCAGGATACACACCTGACTGCACCTGTGCTGGGACGTCCCACTGACTAATATTGGAGGCGGGGTCATGTGGACATGTGAACCACTGCCACAGGTGTGACTTAGGTGGGACACAGATGTACGGGCAGGTGTCAGATCTGCGTGACATAAGAGTGAAACAGGTGCAACACGGGTGATTTACGGAGTCTCTGGCAACATCAATCAGCATAAAATACAAGAGCGGTAAATGAGTTGCAGGGCGTTGCTGGGCGTGGCCTAACCACTCCTGGAACCCCGCCCATAATCATAATGACTTTCCAGCCTTGATGCATGTGAGCCAAAACCGATGGATTTGGCTCCTCTAAGAATTTTCTAGAGGTGAAAGCGAGTCAGAGAGAGCGATGAGATGAAGCTCCACAGGATGTCCAGGAGACGATGTCCAGGAGACGAACCCAGAAGGTCTGATGATGGCAGACTTCACCGAAGGGATGGAGATCGAGAGGACAAAGATGGAGAAGAGGATGAGGAGGGTGGAGTAGAGACAGGTCCTAGGTGGTCATGAGATACTCCAGGCTGGACAGGTTCAGCTCAGGGGATCAGGTAGACAAGTACCGGTAGGTAAGAACTTAGTGTGGGAGGAGACAAAGGGACCTGGTGGAGGAATAAGGAAGTTGGACCGTAGTCGGGGAAAAGGGGTGGAAGACGGCCAGGACAGAAGAGAGAGGACAGGAGTTCAGGAGATACAGCATAAGGAGAAGGGCAAGGTGACAAAGGTCAAACAAAGGGTGCGTGATGACTTGTCTGCTAGGATGGACAATTAGGAGATGAGAAAGAATCACAGGTCTCAGAAGGAGAGTTGGAGATGTGAGAAGGTGCCGCAGGTAAGAATGATCACGATTGAGATGGAGATGTGCATGACGGGAAGATCGACGGAGAACTCTGAGGACCTGAAGAATGAGGAAAATAAGAGAGAGCAAAGAGCAGAAGATGTAAATGTTGTAGAGATGGAAGTAGCAATAGTGGTCCTGATGAGCTACCTGTGGGTCTGGAAGTGACAATTAGACACTTCCAACAACCTGAATAGGTTGTGAAGATGTCTGAGGAACCAATGAGAAGAAGCTCTTGAAGAATAAGAGACCTGCAGAGTTGTGGCACCTACAGAGGAATAAAGTGGATGATCCACATGATGAAGCTGAGGTGAAGAGCAGCAGAAGCCAGACTGATGATTTGGGAGCAGCAGGACGGAGTCACACCAAGAAAGAGGACAGAGACATATGCTGGAGTGGACCAGGACATGGAGGACAGCTGTAGGACAGTAGGGAGGAGACCGGTGGAGGGAGGACTGCACCAGCCATCAGCTGAGCCTCGTCTTGTTGCTCTGGACAGATGAGGTCAGGCAGGACTCTCCATGGACTTTGATGTTTGCAGATGATCCTGAGGTGTGCAGAGAGAGCAGGTGGAGGAGGAGCTGGAGGAGGAGGGGGAGGAGCTAGATGTGGAGGAGGAGCTAGAGGTGGAGGTGTGCAGAGAGAGCAGGTGGAGGAGGAGCTAGAGGTGGAGGAGGAGCTAGGGGTGGAGGTGGAGGAGGAGCTAGAGGTGGAGGTGGAGGAGGAGCTAAAGGTGGTGGAGGAGCTAGAGGTGGAGGTGTGCAGAGAGAGCAGATGGAGGAGGAGCTAGAGGTGGAGGAGGAGCTAGAGGTGGGGGTGGGGGAGGAGCTAGATGTGGAGGAGGAGCTAGAGGTGGAGGTGTGCAGAGAGAGCAGGTGGGGGAGGAGCTAGAGGTGGGGGTGGGGGAGGAGCTAGAGGTGGGGGTGGGGGAGGGGCTAGATGTGGAGGAGGAGCTAGAGGTGGAGGTGTGCAGAGAGAGCAGGTGGGGGAGGAGCTAGAGGTGGAGGAGGAGCTAGAGGTGGAGGAGGAGGAGCTAGGGGTGGAGGAGGAGCTAGAGGTGGAGGTGGAGGAGGGGCTAGAGGTGGAGGAGGAGCTAGAGGGGGAGGAGGAGCTAGAGGGGGAGGAGGAGCTAGAGGTGGAGGTGTGCCCTGGAGAGGAGGCAGACGCTGAAGTTCCAGGGAGGAGAGATGAAGAAGCTGGAGCTTCTCTTTGGGAGGAACATGGAGAGGATCAGCAATGATCAGCACGGGTTAGATGTTTGGAGGTGAGGCCAGAGAGGCCAGGCTGAGGTGCTGTGGACATGTCCAGAGGAGGGACAGGGGAGGAGGTCCACATCTCAGAGCAGAGCTGCATGATCGCAGCAGCAGAGCAGCCATTTTCAGCCCAGCAGCTACTTGTTGATGCAGCAGCTGCAGGATGGAATTCCTCCTCCCTGAATCTAAAACCACCATCCTGGACCCACTTCAAGCCTCAGCTGCCAATGAGGTCAGATCAGCGAGTCCATCTGCGAGCTGCTGTTTGTCCCGATCCTGCTGCGGCGCCGCTGCTACCCGGTATCAGTCTACAGCTGATTGATCGTGTGTGAGTGCAGCCTGAGGTCTGTTCAGCTTGACACCGCTGCTGTGGTGCAACACTGTTGGGGTTCCAGAGACCGGATCACATCTGGACCACGCCCAGTTGGTCTGGTCTGCGGCGTCAGAGCGGCTGAAGCTCTGCTCGTGTGCTCAGGTACCGTCACTGGAAGCTCGGCGAGGACATCGACCTGATTGTTTGCTGCGAGCACGATGCCGTGATGACTGGCGCCAAGGGAGAGGTGTCCTTCATCAACGTCAAGACCCTGAACGAGTGGGACTCCAGGGTGAGGGCTTCTACACCGGTTACCATGGAAACCTTGTGTGTTGGCAGCGGGCTAAACAAATTCCAAGCAAACTTTCAGAGACACATTTCTCAGATGTGCCCGAGTACCTGGTGGGAGGTGCAGTAATGTCCCTCTTGTTTATCGGCCAGTACTGCAACGGCGTGGACTGGCGTCAGAAGCTGGACTCTCAGAGGGGGGCCGTCCTGGCCACCGAGCTGAAGAACAACAGCTACAAGCTGGCCCGCTGGACCTGCTGCGCCATGCTGGCTGGATCAGAGTACCTGAAGCTGGGGTGAGAGGAGCACACACAACACGCACACACACACACACACAGAGGCCTCAAGATGGAACCTTCCGCAGGTACGTGTCTCGCTACCACGTGAAGGACTCGGCCCGCCACGTCATCTTGGGCACGCAGCAGTTCAAACCTAACGAGTTTGCCAGCCAGATCAACCTGAGCATGGAGAACGCCTGGGGGATCCTCCGCTGTGTCATCGACATCTGCCGCAAGCTGGACGAGGGCAAGTACCTGATCCTGAATGACCCCAACAAGGTGAGGCCCTGCCCGACCTGAGAAGCTGCCAGCAGGGGGCGCACTGGGAGCTAACGGCTTCATTCTGCGTCCTGCAGCAAGTGATCCGGGTGTACAGCCTGCCCGATGGGACCTTCAGTTCTGATGAAGAAGAGGAGGAGGAGGATGAAGACGAAGAGGAGGAGGAGGAGGAAGGTGAGAACGCTGAACATTTTAAATGGACAAAAATGACATTTTGAACGCGTCACAAAAGCGGAATGTTTTTCATTTCAGACGAGGACAATTGAAGGACTCGGTGACCAGCAGCCTTCATCATCATCGTCACCTGATTTTGCAGCATCAAACCGAGTTCAAACTCATCTGAGGTGTATTTTAATTCTGCAAACGTGAACCATCATCAAACTCCAGATGATTCCTTTCCACCTTGAATAAAACCTGAATTGGCCACCTGAGATTTTTAGTTTCAACTCTTTTTTACTTCAACTTTTTTATCTAAAAATCAACTGCAAACATTAAAATGATTCATTTTTCTTTAAATATAATATTTAGTATTTTTCCTATTGACTTTTATGAGTTTTTATTCACAAGATTCCAATATTTTCCAGCACGAACAGCTCAGGAGAATCCTGTCGTATCTGGTCGATCGCGATGATGCTCAACTGTTCTGGGAACCTTTAAAATCAAAGAAAAGGACGTTTAGATTGTGAAATTAATTTATTCATCGTATAACCGAGACATCAGGTAAGAGGACGGGAGGTCGTGGAGCTGGGCGACGCCTGAGGCGGCTCCTCGGAGAGTGAGGTGTCCACTGGTCCCCGTCCCAACCACCCTCCGACAGAACGGATCACCCCGGCGATCACTCGCACCACCAGCTCTTCCTCGTCCTCCAGCATCTTTACATCCTCGTTGAAAGAGGCTCGGGTGACACCTCAGTCCGACCCAAGTGGAAAACTGGGTCTCCCGTTCCTGTCAAAGTACATCAAGAGGGCGGTTCTGAAGCAGATCAGTTCCTGTCCAGAGATGACCTCCTTGACCCAAGGGTGGCCCCTCCATGGAAACGGCCCAATTGTCTGGCAGAGACACTCCAAAGGCCCCAACATCTGCTCAGTCTTTGGTTCTCATATTGCATGTTTCAGGTCAGCCGACGGCTCCTCACCTGCTCACTGGGGTCCCCCAAGGATCGGTACTGGGGCCGCTGCTCTTTGCCGAATACGCAAACTCGCTGGGGCAAATCATGATTTATTTATTTTTTATATCACAGCTATGCAGACGACACCTAGCTGTACTTGTCGTTACCCCCGGAAGACCCTTCGGTCTCAGACAAAATCTCAACCACCTCCAGCCTTTGACCTTGCTAAAAGTGAGCTCCTGGTTTTCCTGGTCAACCGATCCATCCATTACAACACTGACATCAACAATGACACCTTGTCTCTTGCTCCTTCCAAGGATGTTGGAATCTTGGAGTCAGGCTTGATGATCAGCTGACCTTTTCTGATCATGTAGCCTCATTCAACATCAGACAAATCTGGCCATTCCTAACCCCACATGCACCCCAGCTGCTGCTACGACCATGGTGATCTCAAACGCTGACGACTGCGTGGGACTTCTACCAGGAACACGTGGTGAAGCTGATTTGGTTGGTCTAGAATGTGGTGGTTCGTCTGGTCTTCAACCAACCAAAGCGGGTCCACATCACCCCACCACTGATGGAGCTTCAATGTTTGTTCTGCTCCCTCCATCTCTACTGTTTACATCCCTCTTCTCTCACTCTCCACAGCTCTGGTGGTAGTTGAAACAGGTAGTTTAGGACTGTAAGCTGGTAGTTTATTCACGTTGGTCTCAGCTCCATGGTGGCTTCATTGTGTCCCTGACTGTACTTAGGACAGAAGGGTCTCTAAATGACAAACTATCAAACAAAAGATGGAATATGTCAGATTTATTTGGAAGATAGACAGACAGTAAAACCTTTCTCATATAGATTAATCACAATTCATAGATCTGAAGAAAAGTTACAAAGAGCTCAACGGCACCTCACAACAGTAAAACAACTGGACTCACGGACGTGCAAGAAGCTCCAGGAAGGGTCTCAACACAGAAAGGAACAGTCAGGTGTGGACATCGGTAACAGGTAACAGGGACTAAATGTGATAAAGGCTCATCTGAATTCTGCTGCAGGAGGAGGATTATTCAGCTCCTCTTGCAGAACCTCAAATTAACAGAGAAAAGATTTAAGATATCTGGATGGTGATGATTGATGATTGATGCTAAAAACCTGCTTGGGGTCTTGGGTCTCCTCAGTGGTTGGGATCTAAAAGGGATCTGGACTCCTCCTCAGAACGGCGGCCAGGATAAAATGGGGTGTCCAGGGTGGCCAGGTGTATCTTCATCCTCTCCTGACCTTCTTTCTGGCTCTTGTAGATCTTCTCCCATGATGTCATCTGTGAGCGCCACAGTGCAGCTCTGGCTCTAAAGAACTTCACCAGCTCGGACTTGCTGCCTTTGGATAAACTGAGGCCGTCTTTGACGATGATGAAAACATCCATGCCGACGAACAGAGTGTTGAGTGCAATGAAGCCGACTCTGGCAACCTTGGTTAATGCCAGTGGTCCTCGGGCCGCTGCCTGGCCGATATCTGGGATATCTGAGGCCACTTTACTGGCTCCTTTAGCTCCTGGTAACACGACCTGAGAAGCACGTGCGATCAACTCTTCAGACTTGAACATTCTAAATGCAGAAACTGCATCAACAAGTGCATCCACAGTTCTCCCAAGTGAAGCCAACTGACAGGCCACCTTGGCTATCGCTACAGAAAGTTCTTCTTCAGTCGTTCCCTTCGTGCCGACTTTTTCCAGACAATCGTGAAGATCTCCTGCATCCTTCATAAAGTCCTCAAACGTTTTGCTGGCTTTATTTTTTTCCCTCTTGTTTACAACCACCTCGGTGAGGGTGGTGACAATGCTGTTGACTCCACTGGTGACTCCGAGGCTGATCCCAGCTATGGTCAGACCCAGAGACACTCCTGCAGTTACAGGAGTCAAAGCCAAGCCCACAATGGTCATCACACCACCAACTGCCCCCACTGAGCTGCCTGCTATGCTGGAGATCTTGGACCCCTTGTGCATATTATCCATCTGACCAGTGCTCTCATCCAGTTTATCTAGAAACTCCAACATCCTGTCTCTCCGCTCATCAAACTCCTGGAGGAAGGTCGACGACAGATCGTCCTGAAACATGAACGCAATTCTCAAGTTCTGGTTCAACCTGACGAAGAGAAAAGTAAAGTCAGCCAGGGTGAACGTGCACAGCTGTGAATGCGAACTGTGCTTTCACTTTGAATCGGTGTCTTTTTCTGTGCTTCTAAGCTGATTTCCTGTTGAGGTTTTACCTGATAGAATGTAGCTGTTTGATGTGAGTCAGCATCTCCTGGATGTGGTCTTCAGACAAATCCACCGGCAGCTCTACGTTGGTTTCTGTGCTCCTTGGTGGACGCCAATCGCTGAAAGAGTTGTGATGCAGAAACACCATGAAGTTAGCATCATGCTAATGCTCTGAGACACACCGCATATGATCCATCTCTCCATCTGGGTTAGGAGATCTGTTTCAGACTGTGGTGCTTCAACTTTGAAATTTTTATTTATTTATTTTTTTTACCTTTTTTCCATCTTGTCACACATCAGCTGGCTGATGATCACGTATTTGTTCAGCTGGATGAGCAGCACTTCCAAGTTTTGCAGTTGAGGAAGAAAGAAGTCGTCTGTGTCCAGCATGAACATCAACCGGAGAGGGCAGGTTTGCTGAGCGGCAGTGATGATGTCCTGAACCAAATCCAGGCTGATCCCGGGGGGAAGGTGCAGCATGTTGTTGTTCTCCCTGAAGACGTGAAGGGAGGTGAAGGCCAGCTTCTCCAAACCATCCAGGAATTCATCAAGTTCCTGCAGACCGTTGAGAGTGGCCTTCAGCACCTCTGCCAGCTCCTCCTCCAGCGCTGCAAACTTCTTGTCCAGGTTCACCTGCAGGGTGAAGATGCTGCTCGTGTACTCCTTCAGAGCTCTCCCTTTGTTCTCTGATTGGCTGACATGACTGAAGCTGGGGTTGACCTTCCCAGCTCTTTCTTTGATGTCCAACATCATTTCTATCTCCATCTCCCTCCTCAGGATCCATCTGGAGATCCTGTTAGAGAAGCTTTTCACCGTGTTGATGTGTATCAGCGTATCTGTGGCGTAGCGACCCAAGACGGCCTGAAGATCTTCTCTGGAAGACAAAAGCAGCATTTCTGAAGGCGACCCAGCAGTTGAGGTCGGTTCTCCACAGCAAACAGTCAAACCTTCTCAGTGCATTCATCTCTAATCCAAATTTATTTAAAACATTACACGTGAATTCTTGATCAGCCTGCTTTAAAATCACACGATCATTCAGTAACGTTTATGTTGAGTGACTCGGTTCAGCACCAGATCCTGAAAACTTCCTGTTTGAGACTCGTTTAATTTCAGTGTCAAACCCGCAGACCAGCAGCAACACACACTTGTACTTCTATCTTTGTGAGGACATTCATGGACATAATCATTAGCCAGGTCCCCACCCGAACCATAACCATCACATCTAATCTGCGACCCCTGACCCCTGACCTCTGCCTGAACCCTGTTCTAACCTCAGCCTTAAAATGGGGTCCTAACGTTTGGGCCAACATAGCAACATATGTCTCAAACACGAAGGAAATATCTAAAATAAAAGTTGTGCGATTGTCCTGAACAGTCGCGTCTTGTTTGGTTTGAACGCCTTTTATAAAAGTTTGTTGTCTCGTTCATCTAATGACACTTCATCAATCTGTCATTGCGATAATAAAGCTGCAACAACAATCCAGGTGTTATACGTGCCTTCCTGGTTTTAGTCTTGTTACTGCTCCCTCTTTAACGGCTTCCTTTTAAAGGTATTCTGGTATAAATGCAGTTAAAACAAATGGGATTGAATCGGAATAAAATCGCTCGCCAACGTGCGCAAAAGCTTTTTCAAGTTCTTTGATTCGAAAAAAGAAACGCGGAGCAAATGAAAGTCAGCTTTGGTGGATTCACGGAAGCTTCTGCGAGGTTTGGTTGCGTTTTTAAAGAATCTTTCAGAGAGTTCTGTGTGAGCAGAGTTCACCTGGTGGACTCCATGTTCCTCCTCTGATGGCAGAAGATCCCCTGAAGACCTGACGATCAGATGGGATCAGTGGTCGATCCTAAACCGATCAGGTTTACCTGTCAGCCTGTTTACAAGGGACTGGTTACTTTCCCTTGCACTCTCTCGCGTGACGCCTCAGCTTCAACGCAATTGACCTTTAGATGTTTTCCTCTTTTATTGCATCACGTGACTTTGAGAGCTTCTGCTGGGCGTTTGTCTTTTCCTTTTCTTCCTTTTTAGTCTCCATCAGTGACGTTTTGTCCACTGACGGATCTCCAAACCGGATCTTTTAAGCTTGCTCTTTAGCGCCCCCTCTGGTGACCCTCGGTCAGCACGTGTCTCCAGTGACTGCAGGTAAGAGACTAAAGTCACCCTCATTAGAAAGATTTAATCAGCCACATCTGGATCTGTAGCACCAGGATAAGATCTCTGTGGTGAGAAACGTTTTATTTTAGTATAATATACTGTATAGTATATTTGTCATTAGTTTTTGTTTTCAGTTGTGATGTAATGTTTAAACTCCTCCTTCTAAAGCTGACTCTGACTGAAAAACACCTCTCTGAACCTCCCACTACACCTGTAGGGCCTGCACTGCTTCACTGGTGGCCCCTGGGTGCAGCAGACCCACCAAATCCTTCTAACACTGTATTTTCACCCCCTCCTTCATCCACATTTACTGAAGCACCATAATAGGGCCAGGAGATTAGTGTCCCTCCCTGCTTTCCATAGCCCTTTCCTCTCCAGCCCCCAGCTCATCCCTAACCACAAAAGATGCCTTTCCTCCCCTTACCAGTCCCTCTTTCCCCAAACCATAGCCCTCTGCCCTCCACTGTTCTCCCCTCTCTCCAGGAGAAACACTCCCCACCATGACTCTCAACAGAACCAATTACCATTCAACTAGAGCCAGCTGAAAGATACAAGATTGGTTCTTCGAGGACAGAAGACAAGTCGTAAGGGAGTTCAATAACAACCATATGCCAGTACACAGTAGATACAGCTGGACAGCTATCCCTGAGCCAAGGCCTGTCATTTTTGAAGGTTGTTGTGTAATCCCTCCCAAATCCCAACACAAAGATTGTCGTCATTGCATTTGGGATTAACTACAAAGAGCAGGACCTAAGACAAGCAACAAGCAGGCCGTCTCTAATGCAGGCGCCTACTTCCCCAGACTGAAGTATTTTAATTAATATAATGTATTTCTATGTTCTACCTATTCTCTCCTCTACCTGTCCTCCCCCTTCTCCTCTCTCTCTACCCCCCATCAGCAGGAGGGTCCGCCTACATGAGCTTGGTCCTGCTGAAGGTTTCTTCCTGTTAAAGGGGAGTTTTTCCTGCCACTGTTGCTTGTTGGGGGTCAGGCCCTGGGATTCTGGAGAGGGTCTAGAGACAATTCTGATTGTAGCAGACGCTATATAAAGATTGATTGATTGATTGATTGATTGATTGATTGATTGATTGATTGATCGATCTTGGTTAGCAAAAGTTCTGCCTACTACATTTCACAATATATCGACCACATCCTAGGCCGCCTCTCCACCCATCACCCAAACGACATCAAGTACACATGTTGTTTTATCAATACCGTCAGGCCCACGGCTGTTCCCAATTAAACGTATTCCCTACTAGAAGCCCCGGAAAAATTCCTTCTTGAATTCCTATTTGAAAGGTTGGATTTGCTCTGAACCTTCTGACTGGCCAACAGAACTTGAATCGGTCCATTTCTTTATTCACTTTAATGCAGATTCCTCCTCTGTCCTTCGCTTGATTCTTGTCCGTCTTTGATCCAGGATGGTGGTGTTCAGAGAGGTGGATGAGCTGTAACATTGTGAACAGGCGTAGATATGTGGAAATTTTGTGGCAACTCCCGTCAGCAATGTCGGCTCAATCGGAGCCTCATTTTAGTAAAAGAGATTATTTTTTGTGGGATCCTTTTGCAAATTAAAGGACGGTGTGTGGTACAGGAGAAGTCCTCAGTGATGTTTACCACCAGAAATTTGAAGACAGGGACTCTCTCCACAGATGCTCACAGGAGCTGGGGCTGACCTTCTGGACTTCCTGTGGTCCACCACAATCTCCTTTGTTTTTTGTCTTGAGAATGAGATTGTTGAGGTTGTCTACCTCTCTCCTGAATTCTTTCTCATCAATATTGGAGTTCAGCCTGACCACCTCTGTTTTCAACAAACTTGAAGATGGTATTGGTCTCTGGGACTGGGCACACCAGTGTTTAAAGTAATGGTAGTTGATGGTCAGAAAGTTCAGTCTACTATAACGTATCTAATCAACTCATCTTTATAAATCATTTATATTGTAGCAGATAATAGCTCACACCTTCCATCACCCTGGTGATCGCTCACATGATCAACTCTTTTTTCTCCACCAGCATCTTTCCATCCACACTCTCTACTGGGGTCCCCCAAGGATCGGTACTGGGGCCGCTGCTCTTTGCCGAATACGCAAACTCGCTGGGGCAAATCACGATTTACTTATTTTTTATATCACAGCTATGCAGACGACACCTAGCTGTACTTGTCGTTACCCCCGGAACACCGTTCGGACTCAGAGAAAATCTCAACCACCTCCAGCCTTTGACCTTGCTAAAAGTGAGCTCCTGGTTTTCCTGGTCAACCGATCCATCCATCAGAACACTGACATCAAGAATGACACCTTGTCTCTTGCTCCTTCCAAGGATGTTGGAATCTGGGAGTCAGGCTTGATGATCAGCTGACCTTTTCTGATCATGTAGCCTCATTCAACATCAGACAAATCTGGCCATTCCTAACCCCACATGCACCCCAGCTGCTGCTACGACCATGGTGATCTCACACACTGACGACTGCGTGGGACTTCTACCAGGAACACGTGGTGAAGCTGATTTGGTTGGTCTAGAATGTGGTGGTTCGTCTGGTCTTCAACCAACCAAAATGGGTCCACATCACCCGCACCACTGATGGAGCGTCACTCTTTGTTCTCCTCCCTCCATCTCTACTGTTTACATCCCTCTTCTCTCACTCTCCACAGCTCTGGTGGTAGTTGAAACTGGTAGTTTAGGACTGTAAGCTAGCAGTTTATTCACATTGGTCTCAGCTCCATGGTGGCTTCATTGTGTCCCTGACTGTACTTAGGACAGAAGGGTCTCTAAATGACAAACTATCAAACAAAAGATGGAATATTTCCGATTTATTTGGAAGATAGACAGACAGTAAAACCTTTCTCATATAGATTAATCACAATCACGATAAAGTTAAAGAGTTCAACGGCACCTCACAACAGCAAAACCGACTGGACTCACGGACGTGCAAGAAGCTCCAGGAAGGGTCTCAACACAGAAAGGAACAGTCAGGTGTGGACATGTTGTTGTTGGGGTGTGGGGTAACAGGTAACAGGGACTAAATGTGGTAAAGGCTCATCTGAATTCTGCTGCAGGAGGAGGATTATTCAGCTCCTCTTGCAGAACCTCAAATTAACAGAGAAAAGATTTAAGATATCTGGATGGTGATGATTGATGCTAAAAACCTGCTTGGGTTCTTGGATCTCCTCAGTGGTTGGGATCTAAAAGGGATCTGGACTCCTCCTCAGAACGGCGGCCAGGATAAAATGGGTTGTCCAGGGCGGCCAAGTGTATCTTCATCCTCTCCTGACCTTCTTTCTGGCTGTCGTAGATCTTCTCCCATGACCTCATCTGTGAGCGCCACAGTGCAGCTTTCGCTGTAAAGAACTTCACCAGCTCGGACTTGCTGCCTTTGGCTAAACTGAGGCCGTCTTTGACGATGAAGATGATATCGATGCCGAGGAACAGAGCGTTGAGTGCAATGAAGACGGCTCTGGCTGCCCTGGCGAATCCTGCAGCTCCTTGGGCCGCTGCCTGGCCGATATCTGGGATATCGAAGGCCATTTTACTGGCTCCTTTAGCTCCCTGCATTAACCGACCAACACCTGTGATCAACTCTTCATAATTGAACATTCTAAAAGTAGAAACTGTATCAACAAGTTCAAGTGAATCCAGCCCTACGGCCACCTTGGCTATCGCTACAGAAAGTTCTTCTTCAGTCGTTTCCTTCGTGCCGACTTTTTCCAGACACTCGTAAAGATCTCCTGCATCCTTCATGAAGTCCTCAAACGTTTTGCTGGCTTTATTTTTTTCCCTACTCTTTACACCCACCTCGGTGAGGGTGGTGATGAGGCCGTTGACTCCACTGGTGACTCTGAGGCTGATCCCAGCTATGGTCAGACCCAGAGACACTCCTGCAGTTACAGGACTCAAAGCCAAGCCCACAATGGTCATCACACCACCAACTGCCCCCACTGAGCTGCCTGCTATGCTGGAGATCCTCGACCTCTTGTGCATCCTATCCATCTGACCAGTGCTCTCATCCAGTTTATCTAGAAACTCCAACATCCTGTCTCTCCGCTCATCAAACTCCTGGAGGAAGGTCGACGACAGATCGTCCTGAAACATGAACGCAATTCTCAAGTTCTAGTTCAACCTGACGAAGAGAAAAGTAAAGTCAGCCGGGGTGAACGTGCACAGCTGTGAATGCGAACTGTGCTTTCACTTTGAATCAGTGTCTTTTTCTGTGCTTCTAAGTTGGTTTCAGGGGGAAACTGGAAGGCGGGTTAAAATTCCTGAGAGGAGGACAAGGTCACCTGCAGATCTCCCGTCTGCGACCGGGAATTCTCCTCTGGCTCTTGAGCTGGAGCAGCAGGAGTGCCCCCGACGAGGAAAGCCCCCGACGAGGAAAGCCCCTGACCATGCTGTGAGAGGGCTGGTCTGGATGCTGCCGATGAAAGTCACGGAGGAGCTGTCGGTCCAAAATGTGACGAGCAGGAACCCAAGATCTTTCTTCTGGGCCATAACCGTCCCAGTCAACAAGATACTGAAGGCCTCTGCCACAAACACGGGAGCGGATGATGCGGCGCACAGCATAGGTGAGTCCCCCATCGATGAAGCGAGGACGAGGCGGTGGAGGAGCAGCAGGCACCAGAGGGCTCTCTCGGACAGGCTTGACCTTGGACACATCGAAGGTTGGGTGAACCCTCATGGACCGGGGAAGCTTGAGCCTGACTGCCACAGGATTGATGACTCTTTCGATGGGGAACGGTCCGATGAACTTGGGAGCCAGCTTGTTGGACTCCACCCGCAGTGGAAGGTCACGGGTGGAGAGCCAGACCTTCTGGCCCACCTGATATTCTGGAGCTTGGGAACGACGACAGTTGGCAGCAGAGGAGTAGCGGCCAGCAGTCTTCAGGAGGGAGGCTCTAGCTCGGGCCCAGGTCTGATGACAGCGATGGAGGAAGGCTGAACTGAAGGGCAAGAGGCCTCCTTCTTCAGGGCTGGGAAGAGGGGTGGCTGATACCCATAGGCGCACTGGAAAGGAGACAGGCCTGTGGCAGAGCTTGTCAAAGTGTTGTGAGCATATTCCACCCACAACAGCTGCTGGGACCAGGAAGATGGGTTCTGGGACACAGTACACCGAAGGGCTGTTTCCATCTGTTGGTTCACTCTTTCAGTCTGGCCATTGGATTGAGGATGGAACCCTGATGACAGACTTGGCGTGGCTCCCAGCAATCTGCAGAACTCCTGCCAGAACACGGAAGAGAACTGGGGTCCCCTGTCTGAGACCACATCCACAGGATTCCCATGGAGACAAAAGACATGTTCGAGAAGTAGTTGGGCAGTCTCCTTAGCTGATGGGAGCTTGGTTAGGGGGACGAAGTGAGCCATCTTAGAGAAGCGATCCACAAGTGTAAGTATGGCCGTCCTCCCCTCAGATGGTGGCAGACCAGTGACAAAGTCTATAGGAATGTGTGACCAGGGACGATGCGGCACAGGGAGTGGCTGTAGAAGACCGGACGGGGCCTGACGTGAACACTTGTTCTGGTTGCCGGTAGGGCAGGCATTGACATATTCCCGGGTGTCCTCCTCTAACGTGGACCACCAGCAGCGTTGCTGGAGGACGTCACAGGTTCTCTGGATCCCCGGATGACAGGAAAACTTAGAGGCATGAGCCCACTGGAGCACTTCTGACCTTAGGGCTGCAGGCACATACAGGCGATCTGGGGGGCAAGCACTGGGACCAGCCTCCCCCTCTGTAGAGGTTCTCACCCTCTCCTCGATCTCCCACGTCAGGGATGCGACAACCCAAGGAGACGGTAGAATGGTGTCTGCAGAGATGGATTCATCCCCCTCCCTCTGAAACTGGCGTGACAATGCGTCTGGTTTGACATTGCGAGAGACGGGTCTGTAGGAGAGGGAGAACTCAAACCTGGTGAAGAAGAGGGCCCATCGTGCCTGTCGGGAGTTGAGTCTCTTAGCAGTTCAGATGTACTCCAGGTTCTTGTGATCTGTCCAAACTAAGAAGGGCTGCTTATTCCCTTCAAGCCAGTGTTGCCACTCCTCTAGGGCCAGCTTGACAGCCAGAAGCTCCCGATTGCCAATGTCATAATTTCTCTCGGCTGGTGAAAGATGCCGAGAGAAGAAGGCACATGGATGGAGTTTCTGGTCACCTGCTGCTCGCTGAGACAGAACTGCACCCACTCCAACATCGGAAGCATCCACCTCCACAATGAACTGTCGTTCAATGTCCGGGACCTGGAGGATGGGTGCTGAGCTAAAACGGTTCTTCAGGGTCTGGAAAGCAGAGTCTGCAGCGTGGGACCAGCGGAAGGGACTCTTGAGGGAGGTCAACATGGTGAGGGGATCAGCAATGGAGCTATAGTTCCGGATGAAGCGTCGATAAAAGTTTGCAAAACCCAGGAAACGCTGCAGTTGCTTACGGGTCTTACGGGAACTGGCCAGGACTTTACCGCCTCCACCTTAGCAGGATCCATCTCCAAGCATCCCTCGGCCACAATGTAGCCAAGAAAGGCCACCGACTGGGTGTGGAACTCGCATTTCTCAACCTTGACATACAGCGAATTCTCCAGGAGGCGCTGCAACACCGTCCTGACATGGTGAATGTGATCCTCAAGGCAGGTGGAGAAGATAAGAATGTTGCCTAAGTAGACAAACACATATTTATTGATCAGGTCCCGGCGGACATCATTCACCAAGGCTTGGAAGACAGCGTGAGACCGAATGGCATCACCAAATATTCATAATGTCCAGTGGGGGTGTTGAAAGCAGTCTTCCACTCGTCCCCCTCCCTGATGCATATGAGGTGGTAGGCATTACGGAGTTCAAGCTTGTTGAAGATCTTGGCCCCTTGAAGTAGCTCATAGGCAGAGGAAATTAGTGGTAGGGGGTACCGGTTCTTGATAGTGATGTCGTTGAGACCCCGGTAATCGATGCAAGGGCGCAGGGTCTTGTCTTTCTTGTCCACAAAAAAGAATCCTGCCCCTGCAGGGGATGAGGACGGGCGTATGATTCCAGCAGCCAGAGAGTCATTAATATAGTTCTCCATGGCCTCCCGCTCTGGACCAGACAAAGAGTAGAGGCGCCCCTTGGGAGGTGACGTGCCAGGCTTCAAGTCAATACAGTCGTAAGGGCGGTGGGGGGGCAGCGAGGTAGCTTTGGCCTTACTGAACACCTCCCTGAGGTCGTGGTACTCAGCAGGGACTCTGGTCAGGTCCAGGATGGGGAGCGTAGTCTGGCACGGCATTGATGCATCCCGAAGGCAGACCTGGTGGCAGAAACCGCTCCAGCTGGGGATAGTGGCTGTGGTCCAATCGACATGCGGGTTGTGTTTGCGGAGCCATGGAAAGCCCAGGATCAGAGTAATGTTGGATGAGGGCAGGAGATGAAACTGGATGGTCTCATGATGGTTACCAGAAATCAGCATGTGAACAGGGGCAGTCTGGTGGGCAACCGTTCCCAGAAGATGACCATCCAGGGCCCTGGCAGGAATCGGTGGGTTGAGGGGAATCCTCTCTAGCCCGAGTTGCATAGCCAAGCCCTCGTCCATAATATTGCCATCGGAACCGGAGTCAATGAAGGTGGCCAGGGTGTGAGAGTCATCGGCGAGAAGAAGCTTGGCTAGAAAGAGGGGGCATTTAATCTGAGAGGAAGATTTCACTCCCACATGACTCACCAGGACTTCCTCTTTCACTGGGGAGCTCTGCCTTTTAGCGGACAGAGAGAGATAAAATGTCCATATTGCCCGCAGTACATACAGAGGTTCCCCATCTGGCGACGCTGACGCTCCTCTGGTGTGAGTCTGGTGCAACCCAGTTGCATCGGTTCTGGCTCAGCAGGGACAGGTGTTGCAGGTGAGGGCAGGGCAGAAGCGGAGGGGAAATTCAGGCGGTGAGCTGCCGTGGAAAGTGCGGGGTTCTGTCTCCTCTCTCTTCTCCGGGCCCTGAGACGGAGATCCAGTCGAGTGCTGAGCTCGATGAGTTCGTCCAGTGTGGCAGGTAGAGGATAAGAAACCAGTTCGTCCTTGATATAATCTGCTAAACCATGCAGAAAGGCATCCCGGAGTGCAGCCAGGTTCCAGTCACTCTGACGAGCCTTGGTCCGGAAGTCGATGGAGTAATCTGCCACGGACTGATTCCCCTGCCGTATGGAGAGGAGCTCCGAAGTGCCATCTGGACCCGCAGCTCCCAGCCCGAAGACCTTGCGCAGCTCCTCCGAGAAGGCCTGGAATGAAGCACAGGCAGGAGTCTGCCTCTCCCACTCTGCAATTCCCCAGAGGAGAGCTCTTCCTGTCAGGTTGCTGATGACGTATGCCACCTTAGCTCCCTCAGTGGCAAATGTGTGTGGCTGCAGACTGAAGAGCAGAGAACAGGAAGTCAGGATGGGACGACAGAGCTTGGGATCCCCATTGTAGCGCTCTGGGGCCCCCAGCCGGGGTTCTGATATCATCCTCAGCAGAGCTGGAACTGGAGCAGGAGGTGGAGGTGCTGGTGCAGAGACTGTGGCCTCTGGAGAGGAAAGGGTGGAGGTCAGCTGTTGCAGTTGAGCTGTGAGGGCTGTGATGGCTCTGGCTTGG